>NC_067490.1:32104924-32404924 GCF_947179515.1 Apodemus sylvaticus
CCTACTAGACCAGCATAATTCCCGACTGTATTCTTAAATTTATCCATACACTCAGAGAAAAGCATGGCTTTCACCCCTCATCAAACAAACCATGGCTTGTAGCAGATGGACATTACAGAAAATCAAAACTGGTCAAAATGCAGAGACCAAAGGAACATGATGTGTCCAGCCAGTCACAACTGTTATAGTAACAGCACAAACTCCTGAACATAAAGCTCAAGGAACATCCTAGAAGATGAGACAGAAAGATTGTAAGATCCAGAGGACCAAGGGAATCTACTGTGTGATTGTGTTTTCTAGAAGTGAGAAGAAAGCTATATCCTTTACATCTCAAAACAAACAACCCAATCTTTGCTTAATGAAACCTGAGCAATGACACCAACAATATCTTAGTGGCTTAGCCACTATTCTATTGATATGAGAAGACAAATGACCAAGGCTACGCTTACAAATTAAATCACGTAATTGGGGTCTCATTTGTGGTTTTAGAGGGTTAATCTATGACCATCATGACAGAAAGTAGATACGCATGGTATTGGAAAAATAGCTGTGAGCTTTATATCATGACCCATAGCAGTAGGTAGAGAAGGAGACACTGGGCCTGGAATGGACTTTTAAAACCTCAAAGCCTACTCCCAGTGATTGACATCCTTCAGCAAGGCCATGTCTACTTCAACAAGGCCTCAGATGCTAGATCAAGGCCACATATCATAATCCTTCCAAACAATTTACCATCTGAGGACTAAGAATGTATGCAAATTTATGAGCATATGGGGAACATTCTCATTCAAACCACCACAACATGCTAATATGAAAAGAGGAAATTTTGTGGATATTAAAAGAACTACAGTTTACTAAGAATTGCAGAGAGAAGAATTAGTTTTATTTTTTCTCAGAGATAAACCCACTAATTAGTGTTCCAATACTGAGTTCTCTGTCCCAAAATCAAATACAAATCAGAAATATTTATCAACTCAATAACATATATATATAAAAGTTGGGAAAGGCAGGAGGGACAGGACATTGTAGTCATTAGAGAAAATAATGTAATTAATTTTAATTAAAAATTTAAAAAAATAGCTTGATATATTCTCTGCTATTGAGATTATGAAATATAGTAATTCTCAGCGAATTGGCCCAAGTACTTAATTTTTACAGTTTGTGTACAGGCCAGTGGGGAGAAATCTGCTGTTTTATAATCTGTGTGATTGCTGCAATTAACTTTCTTTACTAATATATTTAGAGAATATTATTTTGTGTATGAATTTAACAGCTTTTCTCTGATTAGCATGATTTCTCATTTTTTCAGATTTTATACTTCCCTTCTTAAAGACTATGATTGAATTTTAATTTTAAATACAATTTAAACAGATCTATAATGAAATTTTAGAAAACATGTTTATTATTTTGAGTATGAGCATTGCGGTATAAATACCAGAATATTTATACATTTTTTCGTTATGAAAAAATTGTCCTGTTTCTACTAAGTGTTGGTTTTTTACATTATTTAACAAAAAAATAGTTTTATTCTCTGAGCACTCATTTTTTCCAGTTTGATTACTTACTGTTTTTTTTTTTCTCTTGGAAAAGAAAAATTTTCCCCCGGGTTTTCTTAGCTCATCCCTTGCATAGCTTTTTCAGGAAAAAAAAATATTTACTAAGTGGATAGTGCCTGGAATTAATGAGACCACAGTTGAATTGGGAACAAAAAAATCTATCTTAAGGTCACAGTTTACACACTAAGACTCAGATCTTTATAGTAATCACCAAACACTTTTGCTTCTAAACCATCAAAGGCTTAATGCTAACACAAACCTCCCTAAACAATTGGAAAAGTACACTTTCTATAGACAATAAATTATAACTGTCTCCTCCCGAACCAATAGGCAGCTCATTCATTATTCCTATGATCATTGCTCAAAATGTGTAGTAGAAATCTGCTTCATTTGAATGCAGAAGTGGCTTTCTACAAGAGTCATGGAGCAGAATAAAAAGGATTGTGTGGCAGAAAGGGTTGGCACACAGACTGTTGAGTAGCTCAAACATTTTCATACACAGTGCAGAACTGTGCTCTCCTTTTGAAAGTCAATGTAAGTATTCATTGCCAGGCTGATAGAAACTTCCTTAAATTTGCCTACTGAGAGCAAGATGTTTCGGTAAAATTACATACTACCAAGGCTTTTAACTAAAACCCAAGAAGAATAGGGATATGAGCAGGTAATTTATAAGTGTAATAGATATACTTTACATCCTCCTCCTCCTCCTTTTCTTTCTTCCTCCCTCTCTCTGTCTCTCTCTCTCTCAAATGAGTAAAAGTTACATTTAGTGAAGCCTCACTTGATAAGGGGACTAACCATTCATGCCTGTCTCCCTTTCTTTTCTTCTTCTCTTATGTATATGGATATTTTGTCTGCACATACATTGATCTGCAGTTACAGATGATTGTGAGTCACTGTGTGAATGCTAGAAATTGAACTCAGGACCTCTGAAAGAGTAGTCAGTGCTCTTAAATGCTAAGCCAGATCTTGAGACATTTTCATACCTTATTTCTCTGTGTATAAAACTCCTTTGTAACTCCTTCTTAGGCATTCCCATTTCTTCTCCTAGGTGTCATTTAGGTCCTCTGGCTCTTGCTACTCGTATTTTTTTATATGTTCCTATAGTAAGTTCCATTTATCTGAATAATTTTATTAAAACTTAACTTAGTTATTGGATTAGAAGAAAAATTAAATATCAAATCGTGAGAAAAAAAATTACCAGTTTGCAGTCGCTCTTGTGTGTGATTTTCAGGTAACATTAGCACTGTACTGTAGCATGCCATTCAGGACAGTGAAAGGATCCAATGGTCCCTAGTGAATCCACCAAAATAAACCTTCCTAGAGTCTCAGCATCCTGCCTCTTCTCTAACTGGAGTGTGACATTGTTATGAGAAACATTCTGAGACTGAGAGTTGAGCCATTTTTGTGGTTCTGCCATTCTACCTACCAACCCAAGAACTGATGTGTTTTTCCTGTTCACAAATGCCATTAGGGTAACAGTGTCAATGCTTTGAAAATGTGCTGACTCATATGAAATGATGCAGTTGTCCCCACATTTCCTAACAACATAGTGTAGATTTACTATAACTACCTCTCCATTTTCTCCTTCTCCTCCTCCTCCTTCTTCTCCTCCTCCTCCTTCTTCTTTTTCTCCTCCTCCTCCTCCTTCTTCTCCTCCTCCTTCTTCTTCTCCTCCTCCTCCTCCTTCTTCTTCTCCTCCTCCTCCTTCTTCTCCTCCTCCTCCTCCTTCTTCTTCTCCTCCTCCTCCTTCTTCTTCTCCTCCTCCTCCTTCTTCTTCTCCTCCTCCTCCTGATCCTCCTCCTCCTTCTCCTCCTCCTTCTCCACTTCCTCCTCCTCCTCCACTTCCTCCTCCTCCTCCTCCACTTCCTCCTCCTCCTCCACTTCCTCCTCCTCCTCCTCCACTTCCTCCTCCTCCTCCTCCACTTCCTCCTCCTCCTCCACTTCCTCCTCCTCTTCTTTCTCTTCTTCCTCCTCCTCCTCCTCCTCCTCTTCTTCTTCTTCTTCTCTGTCTCCTTCTCTTTCTCCTTCTCCTTCTCATCCTTCTCCTTCTCATCCTCCTCCTCCTCCTTCTTCTCCTCCTCCTCCTCCTTCTTCTTCTCCTCCTCCTCCTTCTTCTTCTCCTCCTCCTCCTTCTTCTCCTCCTCCTCCTCCTTCTTCTTCTCCTCCTCCTCCTTCTTCTTCTCCTCCTCCTCCTTCTTCTCCTCCTCCTCCTCCTGATCCTCCTCCTCCTTCTCCTCCTCCTCTTCTTCCTTCTCCTCCTCCTCCTTCTCCACTTCCACCTCCTCCTCCACTTCCTCCTCCTCCTCCTCCACTTCCTCCTCCTCCTCCACTTCCTCCTCCTCTTCTTTCTCTTCTTCCTCCTCCTCCTCCTCCTCCTCCTCCTCCTCCTCCTCCTCCTCCTCCTCTTCTTCTTCTTCTTCTCTGTCTCCTTCTCTTTCTCCTTCTCCTTCTCATCCTTCTCCTTCTCATCCTCCTCCTCCTCTACACCCAGGTTTGCCTCAGAAAACACTACTTTTATATTTGCTATAAAGAATTATTTGGTTTTCAGGGGGTAAGTGCATTCTTACTACATTTTTGTTTGAAATTAACCCTTTCCATGAATTGAGTCTAATGGTAGTAGTCCTATTTATGAAACTGGACTGACAGGGAGAATAACAAGGTTCCAGAGTTCTAAGGGCTAAGCAGCAGCATCGGCAGGAAAAAGCATAACCATGTGTCACTAGTCATTAGGCAGTTCCTACTTGTTACAGGAGAATATAAATATGAAGAAAGCTGCTCATAGCAAGTTCCTGTGGCAGAATTCTTCCTTCTTTCCCAAATCATCCTATGGCCATTTATTCAAACTGTTTTTTTCAGATGTGGTCAATATGATTCAAACTTTGTACATGAATTGATCTACAATTTTTTCCCTTTACACTCTTTTTAAATAAAACTAAATAACTTGAATATACAGGGAAGAGACATTTATTGACATTTACAAACATCGATGAAAAAGAATTTGGTCCTTTTGTTAAATTCCAATTCCTCTCCCTCTTATTCCATATTATTGAGCATATTTTTTACATATCATTTTTCATGAATACTCTTCTTATGTTAGTGAACTTTGGGTATTAATTTTGGAAAGTTTTCCTAAACCAATTTTGAGAAACTGAGCAAGATGAAACTGTCTAAAAACATATGCACGTGGAAACACACACACACACAGCTGCAGTAATCTATGAGTTCTTTGGAGACACAACATAAACTCCTAATTCCGAAGGGAGGCCACGATAACCTAACAGAGGACCTGACAATGGCTTTGGTATTTTGGACTGAAGAGGCCTCATTTGTCAATGGCAATCTAGTCTAATGTGAAAAGTAAAAGGCAGAAAACAGAAAAGAATATTGACTTTGACATCCTTTTGGGCTGAACTCTCACTGTTTGACTTGAGTAGATCCCCATGGCCTTGAAGAAGTCAGTTTAATGTGTCTAGAAACCACACAGACATTCCAGCTGAAGGCCCAAGTTAATACTGCTGTGTGGCCAAGGCTCAAATCCAAGTGAATGAACCTCCTTTGCTTGAAGATTTCCTTTTCCATATAGCCTCTAGATACTCAGAAATACTCATTTGCTTTCATTTGACTCATGTGATTAAGCAAACAAGATCTCTAAGAAGCTAGCATTATCTTTCTTTTTTCCATATTATTTATTAATTTTATATTTTATTAGATATCTAATTTATTTACATTTGAAATGTTATCTCTTTTCCTAGTTTCCCCTCCAGAACACCTTCTCCCATCCCCCCACCCCCTGCTTCTATGAGGATGCTCCCCCCTCCCACCCACCCTCCTTTCTACTCTCAAAATCCATGACTTTTATAATTTGGAACAGCTGATACCACTTAGATGGGTAGGTGTTGAATATTAAAGGCAGAAACTTTATAATATTTTGCAAATTTTAGGAACACAGTGGGCTTGCAATGATCCTTAGAAACTAAAGTGATTCGTGAAGATCACGTGTAATCACACTATGCCTACCTGTTGACTTGGACTTTCACAAGGATGACTAGTCGAGTCCAGAGAATTCTCTTTGATTTCCTGGCTTCCTGTATACCTGTGACTGACAACACAGACCTTTAACTTGAGTCCGTAGTATCTATGGAATACATTTTCTACAGTGTACCTTACCTCAGTCTTATGTCAAAACTTGTCATTACTTTTCCGACTCCATTGTTCCTTTCTGGCTCATAACTATGAAGATTTAGCTATGATAAACAGAGATAGTAGTACAGATTTTCTATTTGTTTGTCATAAAAAAATTTACTCACAGAAAAGAAAAGCCTGATATATTTCCAGCTCTGATGCATAAGTGCGTGTGGGTCCTACTTCATATCATTAATGTTGGGAAATATAACACACTGAAAATTGACCAGGGTTTTTTTTTCTTTCTTGCCAGGACTAACTATAGCTTCTTGGGACCTGTTTGGTGGCATTTACTCACACTGTAGGTTTGGAAAAGTGAGGGATTCACACTTTTGTATATGAGAGTGATCAATTTAGGCAGAGTTAAAACTGAAGAAACTTTTCTGGCAAACATAATCCTGTTGGTTACTGCCATTGCTGTAGCTACCACCTTTGTCAAGATTAAATAATGATTTTGTCAGAAGCCAAAAAAAGTAAGTCCTGATTTTTAATCAAGAAATATTAAAATATTTAGATTTTATACCATGAGATATTTACATTCAGACTTAGTTTAGGTTATGCTTTCCAGAAAATTTTATATTCATAACCTTAGTCATAACCTTCAGCAAAAATAGTTAGATCCATACAGCAGAAGAGCTTGCAAGAGATATTCTGATCAACTAGGGAAACAGATAGGGAGAGGTGGTGACTATGCAGGTCCTAGCAGCCTCTTCTGAAGTAATAGCTCCTGTATGGAGCAGCGCATCTGCCTCCACTGCAGAGCGAGTAAAAATATCCAAGCACAAAAAAAACCTCATCACTGTTTTCCTTTCCAGATTGCACAATTTATCTCCAATAACACACACATTCATCGTCACCAAAGCTCAGTGGAATAATTACCGGTATTTACTGAATAGGCCATGCAAAGCCATATGCTGCTGGTGGAAAGAATGTGGAAGAGATACTGAAAACTCACACAAATAATAAGACTGCAAAGTCAGCCACTTTCAGCTGTGCAGTATTTAAAAAAATCATATTCAAAAAGAGTAGTCTATGGTATAAATAAAGTACTTGATTGCTATGAAGTAGTTTTCTGATGGGAAGGGATAGGGACTTCAAAATTTCTTTCCCAAAAGTAGAAATTGTAAACAAGGCATGTTTTATTAAACATGAGATATGAACATATACACAGATATCCACAGAAAGAAGCACACACACACACACACACACACACACACAAACACATTCATGCATGTACCCCCCGCATAAGCACATATACATGCAGACATATTATGCACACATACATATCCTATAATTTTAAATGCTGAAGAATTTAAAAGAAAGGAAATGTGACAATGTTGTAGAAAAGAGCACACAAACCTGCCTGATCTGACATGGCTGCATAAGGGGCAATGTGACACACTTCCTGCCTCTGGAGCATTGCCAGGCCACTGATTCCCACCTGTGTTGATGATTGCTGTTGACCTGGGACTGTGTTGCTGTCTTCTCTATGTATTTTACTTTCAATCTCTTTCTAGGGAATATAATTCCAATATTACCCAGAGCTAATCGCTCCACAATAAATGAAACAGATATAGTTCTCAGGAATGAGGAATGAAGGTAGTCATGAGGCTATGGGGAAAAGGAACAGACGTTGCTCTTAGCCCTTAGGGCCATGGGAAAGATCTAGACAATATAACCATAGAGGCCATAAAGCCTACATGGTCCTTTGTGGATATTGCTCATTGCAAGGCTTTGTTTTGATCTTGGAATTATGAGGAGACACATGTACTCTCTGGTCCAATGAATACTGCATTAATTAGCCAGGTTGAACTTGATGACATCAACGATAGCGAGTTAAAATATTCTCAAGAATAGGAAAAGAAGGGATCTATGAAAAGAAAGGATAGATGGGTTAATCTTATAGGAGGAAGGCTTATATATAATCTAGAAACAAATAGTATTAGAAGAGTATGTGAGGCCATGGAATTTCTAGGATGAGGAAACAAAGATTAGAGAATTAAAAGACGATGTACAATCATATAAAAAATTACTATTTTGTTTATCTGGCTACTTGAAGAATTGAAAGTGACAAGGGCTAATTTACTTACATACATTTTAAAAACTTTGTAAAAAATTATTTTAACCTTAATAGTCTGCCACCTTTCAGTGCTTACATGAAAATAGTTACTAAAGATTGCTATCTGTGTACCAGGAAACTGCAAGAGCCACGCCCAGCTACATATATATACAGATATATATATAGAACATTCTATCCTAAAACAAAAGAATATACCTTTTTCTCAGCACCTCATGGTACCTTCTCCAAAATCGACCATATAATTGGTCACAAGACAGACCTCAACAAATATAAGAAGATAGAACTAATCCCATGCCTCCTATCTGATCACTATGGAGTAAAAGTGGTCTTCAATAGCAACAGAAACAACAGAAAACCCACAAACACGTGGAAACTGAACAATACTCTACTCAATGATACCTTGGTCAAGGAAGAAATAAAGAAAGAAATTAAAGACTTTTTAGAACACATTGAAAATGAAAACACAACATACCCAAATCTATGGGACACAATGAAAGCAGTGCTAAGAGGAAAACTCATAGCCCTGAGTGCCTCCAAAAAGAAAATGGAGAGAGCATACATTACCAGCTTAATGACACACCTGAAAGCCCTAGAACAAAAAGAAGCTATTTCGCCCAGGAGGAGTAGAAGGCAGGAAATCATCAAACTCAGGGCCGAAATCAATCAAGTAGAAACAAAGAGAACCATACAAAAAATCAACAATACCAGGAGCTGGTTCTTTGAGAAAATCAACAAGATAGATAAACCCTTAGCCAGAATGACCAAAGGGCACAGAGAAAGTATCCAAATTAACAAACTTAGAAATGAAAAGGGAGATATAACAACGGAAACTGAGGAAATCCAAAAAATCATCAGATCCTACTACAAGAGCCTATACTCAACACAACTGGAGAATCTGGAGGAAATGGACAATTTCCTTGACAGATACCAAATACCAAACTTAAATCAGGACCAACTAGACCATCTAAACAGTCCCATAATGCCTAAAGAAATAGAAGGAGTCATAGAAAGTCTTCCAACCAAAAAAAGCACAGGACCAGATGGCTTCAGTGCAGAATTCTACCAGACCTTCAAAGAAGAGTTAACACCAATACTCTTCAAACTATTCCACAAAATAGAAACAGAAGGAACACTACCCAATTCCTTCTACGAAGCCACAATTACGCTGATACCAAAGCCACACAAAGATCCAACAAAGAAAGAGAACTTCAGACCAATTTCCCTTATGAACATCGATGCAAAAATACTCAATAAAATTCTTGCCAACCGAATCCAAGAACACATCAAAACGATCATCCACCATGATCAAGTAGGCTTTATCCCGGGAATGCAGGGTTGGTTCAATATACGGAAATCCATCAATACAATCCACTACATAAACAAACTCAAAGAACAAAACCACATGGTCATTTCATTGGATGCTGAAAAAGCATTTGACAAAATTCAGCATCCCTTCATGCTTAAAGTCTTGGAGAGAACAGGAATTCAAGGCCCATACCTAAACATAGTAAAAGCAATATACAGCAAACTGGTAGCCAGCATCAAACTAAATGAAGAGAAACTTGAAGCAATCCCACTGAAATCAGGGACCAGACAAGGCTGCCCCCTTTCTCCTTATCTTTTCAATATTGTACTTGAGGTACTAGCTCGGGCAATTCGACAACATAAGGAGGTCAAAGGGATACAAATTGGAAAGGAAGAAGTCAAACTATCATTATTTGCAGACGACATGATCGTCTACCTAAGTGACCCAAAGAACTCCACTAGAGAGCTCCTACAGCTGATAAACAACTTCAGCAAAGTAGCAGGTTATAAAATCAACTCAAGCAAATCAGTGGCCTTCCTATACTCAAAGGATAAGCAGGCTGAGAAAGAAATTAGGGAAATGACCCCCTTCACAATAGCCACAAACAGTATAAAGTATCTTGGGGTGACTCTTACCAAACATGTGAAAGATCTGTATGACAAGAACTTCAAGACTCTGAAGAAGGAAATGGAAGAAGACCTCAAAAAATGGGAAAACCTCCCATGCTCATGGATCAGTAGAATCAATATAGTTAAAATGGCCATTTTGCCTAAAGCACTATACAGATTCAATGCAATACCCATCAAAATCCCAACTCAATTCTTCACAGAGTTAGAAAGAGCAATTATCAAATTCATCTGGAACAACAAAAAACCCAGGATAGCTAAAACTATTCTCAGCAACAAAAGGAAATCTGGGGGAATCAGTATCCCTGACCTCAAGCAATACTACAGAGCAATAGTGTTAAAAACTACATGGTATTGGTACAGTGACAGGCAGGAGGATCAATGGAACAGGATTGAAGATCCAGAAATGAACCCAAACACCTATGGCCACTTGATCCTCGACAAAGAGGCTGAAAACATCCAATGGAAAAAAGATAGCCTTTTCAACAAATGGTGCTGGTTCAACTGGAGGTCAGCATGCAGAAGAATGCGAATTGACCCATCCTTGTCTCCTTGTACTAAGCTCAAATCCAAATGGATCAAGGACCTCCACATAAAGCCAGACACTCTGAAGCTAATAGAAAAGAAACTGGGGAAGACCCTTGAGGACATCGGTACAGGGAGAAAGTTTCTGAACAGAACACCAATAGCGTATGCTCTAAGAGCAAGAATTGACAAATGGGACCTCATAAAATTACAAAGTTTCTGTAAGGCAAAGGACACCATCAAGAGGACAAATCGGCAACCAACAAATTGGGAAAAGATCTTCACCAATCCTACATCAGATAGAGGGCTAATATCCAATATATATAAAGAACTCAAGAAGTTAGACTCCAGAAAACCAAACAACCCTATTAAAAAATGGGGTACAGAGTTAAACAAAGAATTCTCACCTGAAGAACTTCGGATGGCGGAGAAGCATCTTAAAAAATGCTCAACTTCATTAGTCATTAGGGAAATGCAAATCAAAACAACCCTAAGATTTCATCTTACACCAGTCAGAATGGCTAAGATTAAAAATTCAGGAGACAGCAGGTGTTGGAGAGGGTGTGGAGAAAGAGGAACACTCCTCTACTGCTGGTGGGGTTGCAAATTGGTACAACCACTCTGGAAATCAGTCTGGCTGTTCCTCCGAAAACTGGGCACCTTACTTCCAGAAGATCCTGCTATACCACTCCTGGGCATATACCCAGAGGATTCCCCACCATGTAATAAGGATACATGTTCTACTATGTTCATAGCAGCCCTATTTGTAATTGCCAGATGCTGGAAAGAACCCAGGTATCCCTCAACAGAAGAGTGGATGCAAAAAATGTGGTATATCTACACAATGGAGTACTATTCAGCCATTAGAAACAATGAATTCATGAAATTCTTAGGCAAATGGATGGAGCTAGAGAATATCATACTAAGTGAGGTAACCCAGACTCAAAAGGTGACTCATGGTATGCACTCACTAATAAGTGGATATTAACCTAGAAAACTGGAATACCCAAAACATAATCCACACATCAAATGAGGTACAAGAAGAAAGGAGGAGTGGCCCCTGGTTCTGGAAAGACTCAGTGAAACAGTATTCAGCAAAACCAGAACGGGGAAGTGGGAAGGGGTGGGTGGGAGGACAGGGGAAGAGAAGGGGGCTTGCGGGACTTTCGGGGAGTGGTGGGGCTAGAAAAGCGGAAATCATTTGAAATGTAAATAAATTATATCGAATAATAAAAAAAATTATTTTAACCTTAATAGTCTGCCACCTTTCAGTTCTTACATGAAAATAGTTACTAAAGATTGCTATCTGTGTACCAGGAAACTGCAAGAGCCACGCCCAGCTACCTGTGAAGAACAGACTGTGTAAAAACTATAAGAAAATGTGCTGTGTTTAGCTCCTGTTTGAAGGAAGCAGGGGTTTGGACCATTGATCCAGGTCTCACAGAATTTATGTAAATTTAAGCAATTTTTTCTTAAAGAAAACACTAACAGTGGTCAAAGCCTTTATGATATTTAGTAAATAAAAGGCTAAGTTTAGGCTTTACTGACTGGAGAAGGAAAAAGAATGGAAAGGAAGATGGAAAAAGAATTGGAAGAAAGAGGAGTGAAGAAGGAAGAATGATGAGAATCCTCAAACCAGAGAGAGAGAATTTGAACTGAAGGCTTGCAGTCAGTCCTGACTCCAAGGCATTATTGAATCAGCACTGCTCCCAATCGCTCCTTTCTCATAAAATATCCAATAATTTATGAGATACTTTCTTTTCACTGAAGAAAAGCCAGCAACTTCAACAAATGGAGTTGGAAAACTAAATGTCTACTTGAAATTAGATCTGTTATTACGACCTGCACAGAATCAACTGCAAATGGCTCAAAGACTTCAATGTGAAACACAGAATACTGAAACTTCTAGAGGTAATCATAGACAACACACTACACGTTACAGTTGTAGGGACAAACTTTCTATATAGGACTCCAAATTTTCATGAACTAAGGTCAACAACTGACAAACGGAATCTCATAAAACTTAAATGCTTCTTTACAACAAAGGAAACCAAATGAAGAGAAAGCCCAAAGAGTAAGAAAGGATCTTTGCCAGCTGTTCATATGATAGAGTCTTAATATCTATAATCTACAATAAAACTAAAAAAAAATGTTAAGAAAACAAAAGACTCACTTTAAAAACAGGCTATGGCTATGAACAGTGTTCTCAAAAGAAGAAACTAAACTAACTAAGAAACATCTCAGAAAGGGTTCCACATCCCTAACAATGAGGAAAATGCAAATTAAACCACTTTGAGAATTCACTTTAGTCAGAATCCCTAGAAACAACAGGTGACTAATGCTGGCAAGTATGTAATCTGAGAACAACGTTCTTCCACTGTTGGTGAGATGGGAAACTAGTGCAGCAACTCTGGAAATTACTGTGTACAATTCTCAAAAAAATAAAAATAAATCTACCATATGCCAAAAACAAAAACAAAATAAAACAAAACAAAACAAAATAAAACAAAACAAAAAAAGAAGCCTCCCTCATGCTGAGGCTTGATCTTGGCAGTAACCAGTATAGTAGACCAATCCTTGAAGTTGTCAGTTTAGAAAACAGTTCTTGAACTAGGTCTCAGTTCATTTGTTCAAACGCTACTGTTTCATATTATGATCAGACAGACACACTGTATAAAGCAGAAAATAGTTTCACGGGATTCAATATGTTTTTAGATTTATTTGATTTATTTTGTGTGTGTTAGTGTTTTGCCTACATTGGAAGATACTAGAGAAGGGTATTGGAATCCTTGAAACTGGGTTACGGTGAGTTGTGAGCTGATATGTTTGTAATGGGAATTCCTCTCAAAGAGCAGTCAGTGCTCTTAACAACTGGACTACATATTCCTAAAATTCACAGGATTGTAAAGTATTAGTTCATGTGCCCTTCCCCCAGCCTGGAGTAGGTGAAACTGACCACCAATGGTTTTACAACCTAGGTGGAGTCTCTGGCCTCCCTGCATTTGCAATTTCCAACAGGTGTAGACTGCCTGATGAGCTTGCTTTGCAACATAATCCAGCTGAAACAAAGGATGGCTTCTATGAGATCTGCCTATATAAATACAGTGTTGAATATTAAACTTTGAGCCTTGATCAGAAACTTTGCCTTGGCTTCATCCTTCTTTCCCGCCCCGTTTCTTTTCATTTCCATCCCCACTTTCAGGTAGACCTAGTTCATGCATGGGTGCTGAACGGCTACATGTTCATGGTTTTGAATGCTTGTGTAAAGGAATTCACTGCTAGGGAATTCAAAGTCTTCATAGTTATGTGGATTTGTCAAATATCCAGAGGCTGAAATAGAAGTGTTTAGAATTGTAGTCCTATATACAATGTAAAGATGCATTTTCTATTCTAATTCACTAAAAGTTACAATTTTTCTGTTTTTTAAAATAATTAACAACTTACTTTATTTTAAGATTTTAAGCTAATTTATTTAGAAATACCTAATATTGTATTATCCAACAGTCTTTTGGGGGCATTTATCATTTTCATCACTGTTCCCCCTAATTGACTGTATTTACATTCACCAAAATAGTTGGAACAATTCATTTTGTTTTCTATTCTTTAAACATCAAAAAAATAAAATAGGAGCTGAGTGATGAGAACACATGCTGTTCTTGCAGAGGACCTGGAATCAGAGTATCCACATGGATCACAACAATGGAACTCCAGTTCCATGGGATCCAGTGACCCTTTCTCTTCTGTGTTTTCACCAGGCAGGCATGGTTCCCAGATATACATATATACATACATTACATACATACAGCAAAAACACTGACTATACATTACACACACACACACATTAATCCTTAATTATGCCTATAGACTAGATAGATGGCTGGAGTAGATTAGGTACTTATTATATGCTACTTAAATTTGTTATACATGCATCTGATTGACCAGTTATGAAGTGGAAACTTAAGGGTTCATTAGAAAGTAAGATGTGTCAGATGGTATTTAGCACAAGTAGTATTTTCCTGAAGCAGACACAAGTTAAAAGACATTTTGCTAATACAGACATGTGAAGGAACATTTCACTGAAGCAGACACAGGTGAAAGGATGTTCTTCTACAGCAAGCACAAGAAAGGACATGTGATGAAGGCTTCTTTGTTAATGACACATATTTACTGACCCTCCTTGCATGAAGTTTTTGAGTTCCTTTTGTTGGGGCTCCATAGAGGGACACACAGGAAAAAACTTCTGATGGTATGCCAAGGCTTCTTGCCTATGGATCAATTGGCAGTGTGAGATCAGTTGATGAAGACTCAGGTGGAGTTTTTCTAACTTAGACTCATGTGCTGAGGTAAGACCCTTGGAGGACACATGAGATTTGCAGGGAGCATAAATAGGACTCAATGGAGAGTTATGGAGTTTGGGCTTGGCTTGCTCATAAAGCTAGCTATACAACTCTTGTTGGTCTCAAGTCTTCCCTGATCTTCTCTTCATTGAGAGGCACAGCAGAGAATTTTTCCTGATGCCCCTGCTAGTCTGAATTCCTCCTGCTAACTCATACCATTTCGGCTGTCTCTGATAGGCCATGCCACCACTGCTGATTTATGCTTGCCATCGTGCCTCTACCAAACTGGACTGCTGGAATATCCCTGACAATACCAATGTTTCTGATAATACCGATGGGATTTGCTCCAATGAAGCATTTCTATACAGGTCTATTTCCTCCATATCCCTTCTTTTCCACTACCCCTGGTGGGTGGTGGTCTAGAAAGAGGTTAATGTGTTTAACCATCATTAAAAATAGAAAATGCATCTTTACATTGTATATAGGTCTGCAATTCTAAACACTTCTATTTCAGCCTCTGGATATTTGAGAAATCCACGTAACTATGAAGACTTTGAATTCCCCAGCAGCGAATTACTTTACACACGCATTCAAAAACATGGACTTGAAAAAAATTAAAGCTACACTGCTATTTCTTCTTAGCTGTTTCTCTTTGTTCCTTTCTCTTGGTGTCTTGTTTATTTTCCATAGATCATTTTATAAGACTTCGTTTTCTGCCTTAGGATTTTCCTCCTTATTTTTCTTTGGCAGAACCAGGTCATGATTATTTTACAGGTACTTTTACTGCTATATCCTCTTCATCCCAGAGTCTATTCTTGTACTTGGTCCATTAAAGAAAATATTTTGCTTCTTTTACTAATGGTAACCTTTCTCAACACAGCTAGCTTGACGGACTCTACAGTTTGGTTTTCATAGACAGCTCTAGGATGGCATATACATCATCTCCTTTTTTCTTTTAAACTTAGAGATGGCTCTTGGCTTCAGAGTCTTAAAACATACACCATTATGGGGTCAGAGAATTTGCCACACCCTTTCTCCCTGCCAACACAAGTATCTTTAAATCATCAGAGCACTTTTTTGACTGATAATTGTTGGGGGACATACCATTATCAGAAGCAGGGAGGTACCATAGGCTAGAGTCAGAATTAGCATAGAGTGTGTTTCTCTCCATTTTCAAAATTCTTAAGAGCAATATATAGGGATTTGTGCATCATTATTCTCCTAATGTTAATTTTATCAAAACTGAAAATTTCATGTATTTTATGATGGTAAGAACTATGCTACATAAGGAGTCTTTTTGTTCTATTTTCTTCTTCTTTTATTATTGCCTTTTTATTTTATTATTAAAATGAAACTATATTTATTATACTTTATTTATTATTTAATTTATTATTATTCTTTTTTCTTTTTTTCCACTTATGTACTTTACATCCTGCTCATTGAACTCCTCCCAGTTATCCCCTCCCACAATCCTTCCTTCATCCACCTTCCCCTTCTCCTCTAAGTGGGTGGTGTCCTACCCTGCATGTATGTGTCCCACCCTGGTACATCAAACCTCTCTGGGGCTACTTTCATCCCCTTACACTGAGGCTAGACAAGTTAGCCCAGCTAGATGAACACATCCCAGCTATAGGCAACAATTTTGGGACAGCCCCTGTTCTACTTGTTCAGGATCCACATAAAGACCAAGCTGCACATTTCCTGAATATTTTCATGGAGGCCTAGGTCCAGCCTGTGTATCTTCTTTGGTTGGTGGTTCAATCTCTGAGAACCCCATAGGTTAATTGATTCTGTTGGTCTTCTTGTGAAATTCCTATCCCCTTAGTGGCTGCAATCTTTCCTTCTATTCTTCCACAAAAGTCCCAAATTCCATTAACTGTCTGGCTATGAGTATCTGCATCTGTTTCCTTGAGATGCTAAGTGGAACCTCTCAGAGGACAACCATGCTAGACCCCTATCTGCATGCATTACAGAGTAGCATTAAGAGTGTCAGGAATTACTCTCTGACCATGGGATTGGTGACCATGTCAACTCAATCAGTCAACAGAGTCTTAAGTGAGGAAGGGAGGATTGAAAAGAAAAAGACAATTAGACAATGCTATAACATGAATCCAGCCAGTTCTGAGCCTGAACTGCCTTTAATTTTTCCAGTCTGCTTTTTTACCTTTCTAAGTACATGAAAAAAATAAGGTCAGTTCAGGTCAAGGAACAAACAAAGCAGAAACAAAAATAGTCAAGAAACAAACAAGGAAATATACAAAGTCACATGGTATTCAGGGACTTATCAAGATGATTACAATCTTGAGCCTACTTCCTTGTCCTAGACCAATGTCAAATTCTTGTCAATATCCTTGAAGCAACACCAGGAGCTCTCCATAGATGAGGCTCAAGTTTGGCCATGTATTGGCTAGCCATTCCCTCAGTTTCCACTCTATCCCTAATCCTTGCATATCTTGTAGACAGAATAAAATTTGGGTGGAAAGTTTTGTGGGTAGATTGGTGTCCCATTTGCTCCAGTGGGGTTCCTGCCTGGCCACAGGAGGCAGCCTCCCCAGACTCCATATTCCCAGTGCTATGAGTCACAGCTAGGGACACCTCTATTGATTTTTGAGTGCTGCCCATGTCTCAGGTCTCTGGCTCTTCCTGGACATGCCCCTTATTTCCAGTCATTGTCATGGCTATCTGACCAGCCCCCCTTTCTCTCCCCACACATGACCACAAACTCTCTTGTCCCCCCCACTCATCCTGTTCCCTCTGCCAATCTGCCTTCAATGATCATTCTATTCACCCTTCTAAGTAAGACTCAAGTATCCTAGCTTATCTAAACTTCTCTTTCTTTGTTGGGTCTTTGTGTGGTTTAGGTATCAGGGTAATTGTGGCTTCATAGAATGAATTGTGTTCTTCTATTTTGTGGAATAGGTTGAAGAGTATTGGTACTAAGTCTTCTTTGAAGGTCTGATAGAACTCTGCATTAAACCCATCTGTTCCTGGGCTTTTTTGGTTGGGAGACTATTAATGACTACTTCTATTTCTTTAGGGGTTATGGGATTGTTTAGATAATTTATTTGATTCTGATTTAACTTCAGTACCTGGTACCTGACTCGAAAATTATCCATTTCATCTAGATTTTCCAGTTTTGTTGAGTGTAGGCTTTTGTAGTAGGATCTGATGATTTTTTTGGATTTCCTCAGTATCTGTTGTTATATCTCCCTTTTCATTTCTGATTTTGTTGATTTGGATACTGTCTCTGTGCCCTCTGGTTAGTTTGGCTAAGGGTTTTTCTATCTTGTTGGTTTTTTCAAAGAACCAGCTCCTGGTTTGGTTGGTTCTTTGTATAGTTCTTTTTGTTTCTACATGGTTGGATACAGCCTCGAGTTTCATTATTTCCTGCCATCTATTCCTCTTGGGTATATTTGCTTCTTTCTGTTCTAGAGCTTTCAGGTGTGCTGTCAAGCTGCTACTATATGCTCTTTCCAGTTTCTTTTGACAGGCATGTCAAGGTATGAGTTTTCCTCTTAGCACTGCTTTCAATGTGTCCCATAAGTTTGAGTATGTTATGCCTTAATTTTCATTAAATTGTAAAAAGTCTTTATTTTTAGAATTTATTTATTTTAGAAATTTCTTTATTTCTTCCATGACCACATTATCATTGAGTAGAATATTGTTCAGCTTCCATGTGTATGTGGGCTTTCTGTGTTTGTTGTTATTGAAAATCAGCCTTACCCCATGGTGATCTGATAGGGTGCATGGGATTATTTTGATCTTATATCTGTTGAGGTATATTTTATGACCGAGTATATGGTCAGTTTTGGAGAAGGTACCATGAGGTGCTGAGTAGAAGGCATTTTTTGTTTGTTTGTTTTAGGATAAAATGTTCTATAGATATGTGTTAAATCCATTTGGTTCATAACTTCTGTTATTTTTCACTGTATCTCTGTTTAGTTTCTGTTTCATGATCTGTCCATTGATGAGAGTTGGGTATTGAACTCTCCCACTATTATTGTGTGGGATGCGATGTTTGCTTTGAGCTTTAGTAAAGTTTCTTTTATGAATGTAGGTTCCCTTGCATTTGGAGTATAGATGTTCATAATTGAGAGTTCGTCTTGGTAGATTTTTCCTTTGATGAGTATTAAGTGTCTTTATCTTTTTTATTACTTTAGGTTGAAATTTGATTTTATTTGATATTAGAATGGCTACACCAGCTTGTTTCTTGGGACAATTTGCTTGGAAAATTGTTTTCCCGCCCTTTACTCTGATGTACTGTCTGTCTTTGTGCCTGAGGTGAGTTTCCTGTGTGCAGCAAAATGTTGGGTCCTGTTTACATATCCAGTCTGTTATTCTATGTCTTTTTATTGGAGAATTGAGTCCATTAAAATTAAGAGATATTAAGGAAATGTGATTGTTTCTTCCTGTTGTTGTTGTTTTTTTGGTTGTTATTATTAGAGGTGAAGTTATATTTTTGTGGTTCTCTTCTTTTTGGTTTGTTAAAAGATTATTTTCTTGCTTTTTCTAGGGTATAGTTTCCCTCCTTTTGTTGGTGTTTTTCATTCATTATCCTTTGAAGGGCTGGACTTGTGAAAAGATATTGTGTAAATTTGTTTTTGTCATGGAATACCTTGGTTTCTCCATCTATAATAGTTGAGACTTTTGCTGGGTATAGAACTTGGGTTGGCATTTGTGTTATCTTAGGGTTTATATGGCATCTGCTCAGGATCTTCTAGCTTTCAGTGTCTGGAGAGAAGTCTGGTGTAATTCTGATAGGTCTCCTTTATTACTTGGCTTTTTTCCCTTACTGCCTTTAATATTCTTTCTTTGTTTGAGCATTTGGTGTTTTAACTATTATGTGACAGGAGGAATTTCTTTTCTGTTCCAATTGTTTGGAGTTCTGTATGCTTTTTGTATGTTCATGGGCATCTGTTTCTTTAGGTTAAGGAACTTTTCTTCTATAATTTTATTGAAGACATTTACTGTCCCTTTAATCTGGAACTCTTTGCTCTCTTCTATACCTATAATTCTTAGATTTGGTCTTTTCATTGTTTCCTGGATTTCCTGGATGTTTTAGGTTAGAAGCTTTTTGCATTTTGCATTTTCTTTGACTATTGTGTTAGTGTTTTCTATGGTATCTTCTGCACCTGGGATTCTCTTTTCTATCTCTTATATTCTGTTCTTGATGCTTGCATCTATGACTCCTGACTTCTTTCCTAGGTTTTCTATCTCCATAGTTGTTTCCCTTTGTAATTTTTTTTTATTGTTTTTACTTCTATTTTTAGATCCTGGATGGTTTTGTTCAATTCTGTCTCCTTTTTGGTTTTGTTTTCCTGTATTTCTTTAAGGGAGTTATTTATGTCCTATGGAAGTCCTCTATCTGCATCATAAGCTATGATTTTAAATCCAATTCTTGCTTTTCTTATGTGTTTGGGATACCCAGGACCTGCTGTTGTGGGAGAACTGGGTTCCGATTGTGCCATGTCACCTTGCTTTCTGTTAGTAACATTCTTGCATTTGTCTTTCACCATCTGGTTATCTCTGGTGTTAGTTGGTACCACTGTCTCTGTCTGGTGCTTATCCCTCCTGTGCACCTGCAAGCCTGTCTCAGCACCTCTGGGAGACCAGCTCTTCCCTGGAACAGAGAGCTGTGGCTCAACCAAGCTCCTGGGTGCAGATAGAGCCTGGAGGGACCCTGTCCCAGCTCCTTTGCACTCCTGTGCTCCCTGTGGTCCTAGTTACATCTACCCTGGACCGTCACTGGAGAGAAAATTTTGGTCTCATCTCCAAACATGGGAGTCAAAGCACTCCCTGGAGACCAGTTTTCTCCTGGCAGGACCAGTGCACAGATGGCTGTAGAGCAGCCCACCTCCTGGGTGCAGATGGAGCTCAGAAGGGTCTCGTCACAGCCATTCCACTACTCCTGTGGCATCAATGTTCTTAAGAGAAACTGGTCTGAGGCTCTCTTTCTCTTTTGAGTCTTTGTGTGGTTTAGGTATCAGGGTGGCTGTGGCTTCATAGAAAGAGTTAGGTAGTGTTCTTTTTGTTTCTATGTTCTGGATAGTTTGAGGTGTATTGGTATATTGCAAGTCTGGTAGAATGCTATACTAAAACCATTTGGCCCTGGGTTTTTTTGGTTGGTGGACTTGTAATGATTGCTTCTATTTCTTTAGCGACTATACTGCTGTATAAATAGTTTACCTGCTCTTGATTTAACATTGGTAAGTGATATTTGTCTAGAAAACTTCATTTTGTTAAGATTTTCTTTTTTTTTATTCGATATAATTTATTTACATTTCAAATGACTTCCCCTTTTCTAGCCCCCCCACTCCCCGAAAGTCCTGTAAGCCCCCTTCTCTTCCCCTGTCCTCCCACCCACCCCTTCCCACTTCCCCGTTCTGGTTTTGCTGAGTACTGTTTCACTGAGTCTTTCCAGAACCAGGGGCCACTCCTCCTTTCTTCTTGTACCTCATTTGATGTGTGGATTATGTTTTGGGTATTCCAGTTTTCTAGGTTAATATCCACTTAATAGTGAATGCATACCAAGATTCACCTTTTGAGTCTGGGTTACCTCACTTAGTATGATATTCTCTAGCTCCATCCATTTGCCTAAGAATTTCATGGATTCATTGTTTCTAATGGCTGAATAGTACTCCATTGTGTAGATATACCACATTTTTTGCATCCACTCTTCTGTTGAGGGATACCTGGGTTCTTTCCAGCATCTGGCAATTATAAATAGGGCTGCTATGAACATAGTAGAACATGTATCCTTATTACATGGTGGGGAGTCTTCTGGGTATATGCCTAGGAGTGGTATACCAGGATCTTCTGGAAGTGAGGTGCCCAGTTTTCGGATGCTTCTCCTCCATCCGAAGTTCTTCAGGTGAGAATTCTTTGTTTAACTCTGTACCCCATTTTTTAATAGGGTTGTTTGGTTTTCTGAAGTCTAACTTCTTGAGTTCTTTATATATATTGGATATTAGCCCTCTATCTGATGTAGGATTGGTGAAGATCTTTTCCCAATTTGTTGGTTGCCGATTTGTCCTCTTGATGGTGTCCTTTGCCTTACAGAAACTTTGTAATTTTATGAGGTCCCATTTGTCAATTCTTGCTCTTAGAGCATACGCTATTGGTGTTCTGTTCAGAAACTTTCTCCCTTTACCAATGTCCTCAAGGGTCTTCCCCAGTTTCTTTTCTATTAGCTTCAGAGTGTCTGGCTTTATGTGGAGGTCCGAATACAGCCTTTTGAAGTAAGAGCTAATGATTATTTGAATTTCCTTGTTGTTTGCTGCTATGACTCCTTTTTCATTTCTGATTTTGTTTTTTGGATACTGTCTTTCTGTCATTTGGTTAGTTTGGTTAGGGTTTATCTATCTTGTTGATTTTCTCTAAGAACCAGGTTTCGGTTTCTTTGATTCTTTGTTTTGTTGTCTTTGCTTCTGGTTGATTTCAGTCCTGACTTTGATTATTTCTTCTTGTCAGCTCTGCCTGGGTGTGATTGTTTGTTTCTTTTTTTCCCTAGATCCTTCAGATATACTTTCAATTTGTTTATATGAGACCATTCCAATATCTTTATAGCAGCACTTAGTGCTATAAACTTTCCTGTTACTACTGCTTTCATTGTTTCACATAAATTTGGGTACGTTGTGCTTTAATTTTCATTGTAATTGAGAAAGTCATTTAATTTCTTCTTTATTTCTTCCCTGACCCAGAAATCATGGAGTAGAGAATTGTTCAATTTTCATGAGTGTGTAGGCTTTCTGGAATTTCTGCTCTTGATGAAGTCCAGCTTTAATCCACAGGTCTGAGACAATGCAAGGTGATATCTCAATTTTTGTATATCTGTTGCTCGCTTTGTGACAGTTTTGGAGATAGATCCATGAAATGTTCAGAAGAAGGTTTATATTCTTTTGTATTTACATGAAATATTCTAGAGATGTGGGTTAGGTCCATCACATCATAATGTATATTAGTTTCTTTATATTTCTGGTTTTTATCTGGATGACCTCTCAGTTGGTGAAAGTGGGGTATTGAAGTCTTCCACTATTACTGGGTATAGTTTTAGGTACAAATTAAGCTTTGGAAATCTTCCTTTCATAAATGTGTGTGCCCTTGTGTTTGGGACACAGATGTTCACAATTGAGATATAGTAGATTTTTTTCCTTTGATGAGTCTGAAGGGTCCTTCCCTGACTCTTTTGATTAATTTTGGTTGAAAGTATTTTATTAGATATGAGAATGACAACTTGGCTTGCTCCTTTGGTTGTTTTGCTTGGAAAACATTTTTCAGCCCTTTACTCTGAGGTAATGTCTATCTTTATTGCTGACGTATATTTCTTGTATGCAGCAGAATGATGGATCCTGTTTTCACATCCATTCTGCTAGCCTGTGTCTTTTTATTGGGGGAATTGTGTCAATTGATGTTGAGAGATATTAATGGGCCAATGAATGTTATTTCCTGTTATTTTGGTGTCAGTGGTGCTAGTGTGTATTGACTGTGTATATGTGTGTCCCTTGTTCTTGGAGGTATGGAATTATTTATTTCTTGTGTTTTCTTGGATGTAGTTATCCTCATTGGGTTGGAGTTATCTTAACATTTTCTATAGTGCTGGACTTGTGTATAGATATCGTTTGAATTTGGATTTATTTTAACACATCTTGCTTTTTCCATCTACGGTGACTGAGAGTTTTGCTTAGTATTCTAGATTGGCATCTGTGGTTTTTTAAAGTTTGCAAGATATCTGTTCAGGCCCTTATAGCTTTTAGAGACTGTTGAAAAGTTGTGTGTCATTCTCATAGATCTGCCTTTGTATATTACCTGTCCCTTTTCCCTTGTTGCTTTTAATATTCTTTCTTTATTTGGTTGATTTCATGTTTTGATTATTACATGGCAGGAGGATTTTCTTCTCTGGTCCAGTCTATTTGGTGTTCTATAACCTTCTTCTATGTTTATAGGTACCTCTTTCTTTAGGTTGGGGACATTTTCTTCTATGATTTTATTGCAGATATTTTTCTGGGCCTTGAAGGTGTGACTCTTCACCTTCTTCTATTCCTATTATTCTTAAGCTAAGTATTTGCATGGTATTGCAGATTTCCTGGATGTTTTGTGTCAGGAATCTTATAGATTCGAAATTTTCATTTTCTTTTAGATTTTATCATTTTCTTTAATTTCTTTGAAATTTATTAAAATTTCTCCCTAGGTTTCCTTTAGGTTTCCCATCCTCAGAATTCCTTAAGTTTGTGTTTTCTTTGTTGCTTTTATTTCTACTTTCAGGTCTTGCACAGTTTTACTTATTTTATTCACTTGTTAAATTTTATTTTTCTGTATATCTTTAAGTGGTTTATTTGTTTCGTCTTTAAATACCTCTAAGTGATTGATGTATTTTCCTTTATTTATATAAGGAATTTACTCATTTTCTCTTTAAAGGACTCTATCATTTTTATAAGATTAGATTTAAGGTTATCTTCTTGTACTTCATTTGTCTTAGGATATCTATAGTTGGGTATCTGTGCTCTGAGGTGTCATATTCCCCTGGCTTTTGTTCATTGTGTTCTTTCAAGAGCCTTATGGCATCTAGATGTCTAGAAGATCCTGAATGTTCCTGTTGTAGTACGTATTGGGAAGGCAGTTATCCTTGATAGTCCTAGTATGGGCTTGGATAGTTATCTTTGGGTTATATGTTTGCAGATCTGCAGATCTGTGTAGTTCAGGCGCTACAGATCTGATGAAGGTTGGGAGAGAGGTAGCAATAGAATGGAAATATACCTGGACTAGAAGACTGCTCAGGGATGCTTACCTTACTCCAGAGGACTCAGCAAGCATATGGATGGAGCAAGGGAAGCATACCTGGATGGTTCAGGATCCACAAGTCTGATGAAGGTGGTTGGATGGTGGCAATTTGAGGGTGGAGTGGATTTTTCTGTTGTTAATAAAAGTAAATCCATGGGATCTTCTCAGATTTAATAAAAAGTGTCTGACTTAAAATGTTCTGCTTGGTGGAAATATTTTCATGACTTCATATTTACCCCTAATATACTTTCAATTTCCAAAAGAAAAAAAATTATCCTAATGTGTTAAATGACACTGAATAATTGTGTAAACAAAACTTCACAGATGATTAAGAATAAGATAAAACAAAATAAAAAACCCAAAACAAATATTAGCAGTTCAAAATGTCTATGTTTATGTAGTCTGTATAACCAAAGATCTATTTCGATTGATTTATTTTTCATTGTTTCAAGAAAAATGTTAAAAATATCTGACTCAGACTTTTGTTCAAGGATGTTCATGGTCACAGTGTCTTATTGAAAACTGAAAATATCATCCACAATTATATTGTCAGAATTCAGGTAGAATCATTACATCCAGTCAATGTCTGTTGAATTATTTGTGAATTTCATTCATTTATTTGTTTTATAGTAATTGAGTTGAAATATATTGAATGGAATCTTGTAAATAATGAATTTAATAGAAAGGACTAATTTGTAAGTGTTGGTGGCCCACACAATTTCTCTGCATTTGATGCTAATTTTCAATGAATCATTATTTGTTCTAGGGTAAGTCTTACTCATTTATAAGCATATGAATTAATATTAGAAGATCCATGAACTTATAAAGAATTATATTTCCAGTAAAACTTTATTTTTCATGTTTTAATCAATTGTATACTATTAATAATTGTATAGCAATTTCAATACAAGAGAACATTGTTAACAGAGACTTATAGGAATTAGAAAATCAATTTCAATTTATAAATATAATTTAGTTGAAAACAAGTATGTTAGAATGAGTCTCAAAAGATTTTCATGCATAAAATGTGGAATAATGAGATAAACTTCTGTTTAGGAAATACCATACAAATATGAATGGGCAGGAGATGATGATGTAGCATTGAATGAAAAGAGTATCAAGTTTCCCAATCCTGAAAAATTCTGTGTAGTACACATTAAGAGATTTTTTCCCTTCTCATAAGAAGAGTTTAGATTAAAAAGTATTAAAATTTTGATTAGACCTGTGGCTTCGCTCTCATGCAATTGTGTACTTTCTCTGTGTCTTTAAGACTGCTGAAGGATGAACAGATGCTGTGCCGTTGTTTTCTATTGTGCTAACTTTAATATCTAGACTTAAAAGTGTGCAATCTGTCTGTATAGCTAGTCAGTATCAGGGTCTTTCCCAGTGTAGGCTGAAGAAAAAATAGAAATTGTCTATATGATCTTTATTTCTTGGAATTTGTACTGCCTTCTCATCAGAACAATAGGAAAACAGAATCCTGATCTTGTAAACTGTCACCAAATATTATTGTTAGTAAGCCACACCATAGATTCTGGAATCTTTGCATAACAGATGGGGCACACATTTCCCTTGATTATTTTTTAATTCGATGATATTATGAAAACAAGTTAAGTGAAGATATATTTATTTGGAGTAGGCACTGAGAGGTTTTAGTCTGCTATGGTGGAGACTGAATAAAAATGGAAGTGCATATTAGTATATTAGTCGTGCCTTTTATACTGATAGGTCATTCAGCTTGGGTCAGAAATGGAAGCAAATATCATCTTTAGGGGCTACTCACAACAATTTGCCTTTCCTACCTGGGGCACATTCCCTAAAATCCTACAGCTTCCCAACACTGCCATCAGCAAAAGACCTTGCACTCAAAATAATGAACATGTATTGGGCATTTTACATTCAAACCTTAATATTCTTCCTCCAAAGTAATAATTTAGTATTATTAGCAAATAATTTATCATTGCTACCTAATGAAACGAATTGCATTTAGTTGAAATTTGAAAGTTCCCACAGTCTTAACAAATCCAACACTGGCCAAACTCTTTTCACACACAACTGCAGGCAAATTTAGCTGTGAGTTCTGATAAAACCAAAGCAAATGCAGTAGCATAAAGTGTCCATTACAAAATGGAAGAATAGCAAGGATATAATTGACCAACACCCGACACGACAAATTTTAAACTCTGTAGCTCCATATCCATAATCCAGAGCTTGCAGTGAGTTCCACTAGGCACATATGGTTTAAATCATCTGGCTTTGATACCTCTAGAACATCGATTCTTTCTTGGGATGGGTCTACTTGGTATCTGCCGTTTTCCTTTACAAGAATGTACCATTTTCCTGGAATCTCCAACATCTGGGGAATCCATCGCAACTTAATCGGTACCTTTACGACTTCACCCATAACTCTTTAGAGTTTATAATGATAAAAATAACTCTATTTTCTATACAGAGAATCCAACTGAAGTATACATTATCTAGCCTTATTGGAACTATGGTACAAACATCCAATGACTACATTACTCATGCTAATTTCCTAGGATATCAATATCACATGGAGAACACCAGATTTTACCATTAACAAACAATGTATCTAGCTATATTTGTCTACAGACTCTCCATTACTATGTGGTTGACCTGGGAAGTAAAACCATAGGAGATAGTGTTGGGAAAGGGGCTGCCCTGTGCCTCAGTCTTCTCAGACATTTTTCCCCAAAGGTAAAGATTTAAAATGGATTTGACTTTTCATTCTCTGGAGACTGTGATGGAAGGAATCTTGCCCCCAAAGCATCATATTTTCTCTAATACATCAATCTCTTTAACCACTACAGTGAGTTTACCCCTGTTCATCTTACATATGGCTTTAAAGATGCTCAAGCCCATTTCTTTACTACCTGAGTATTTTTCACAATTTTCTTTTCTTCTTTTTTTCACTTTGGATTTTCTCTGTAACTTTGGCTAAAAGCTGCAATTGTAACCATGCCTTATTAAAGTCCTCAGCACCTAGAGAATATATCCAGACTGTTTTCAAGAATGCAATATGAATTGGCTCTAGCCCGATCTTTGCTCATCTTTGAAATGTTGTGAACAGGTTTTTTTTTTTTTTTACAAAAATTTAAACATTTTTTACAATATATTTGATTATGATCCTTTCCTCCCCAACTTGTCACAGATCCTCTGCACCTCCCTACTTAAGCAACTTCATGTTATTATTTCTCCTTCTCTCAAAAAAGAGAAGGGAGGGAAAACAAAAACAACAAACTAAACATTTTGAATCAAAACAAACTGAAAAGGGGTCTGCCTCAGAATATCATTGATATATCTAGTGACAAACTATTGGAGAAAACTGATTTTCCCAATCATGTCATGTATCCATTGCAAATGCTTCTTGATTAGAATGGGATTTTATGTGCAATTCCTCTTCTCGATTTTGGAGGGTTTTTTTTTTTCTGGTAACTAGCCACATTTCTATAGACATTCTGGTTCCTTCAGAATGTCCTACTAAGGTCTGCTAACAAGATATAAGGGGTCCTCTAGACTGTAGCTGCACATTATTCTATATTATTCCTACAAAACACTTAAGCCTTATTTATTATATGGTTAGGATTATCACAGCAAACCAGTATTAGTGGACATTTCTATTAGTTATTTTGAAAATTACTATGGCAGGTTAGATGTCAAAAACAAGGGAGGAGACAAGCATTTCAAAGCATAGGGATATAGCCTAGCATGGGAAGCACATGTTTTTAGGAGTGTGTAGGAGGGAGAGAGCTACACACACTCAGCTGGGTAGAGATTAAAAAAGGGTATTCAGGTTCTATGCTGGGTTCCTTTTTTCACATTTTTATGACTATGGAGCCTCAGTCCATTGAATAGAGCCAGTCATGTTTAGGATAAAATGTTCCTCCACAGACAGATGTCTATACAATCACCCTGATAAAAATTACCTTGTAGGTAATTCTAAATCCAGTCATATTGATACTGAAGATTAACAATCAGATCTGACCCAATACTATTGAAATCCTTCAAGTGCTGAGGAAACTTAACTATTATCTGATGATTGTATACATAATTAAACCACCTTACATGAATTAGAAGTTCCATTTTCAGGAAACTTGAACATAAACAGAACTTGGTTTATGAGCGTCTAAGAAATGTACTGAATGAAAATGTGGGGGAGAAAAGAGTCTAAAAGAAGGGTCTTTAGATGTAAAAGCAAACAATAAACAAATAAATATACCAGCAACAAAGTTAGATATGTAATAATTGACTGAAATGACAATCATTTCTGATGTTGAAAACATGAAGTCTTTGTCTGGTATATTGTTCTAACTGGGAAATAGCCTCCATAGAGTCATATGTCTGGATCCCTAGTTCATGATTCTCTTTGGGAAGGTTAGGGGACTTTCAGTCATTGGAACCTTATTTCAGGTAGTAGGGCACAACAAGTGGGCCTGTACGATGGTTTTACAGCCTGGCTTCACTTCCTGTCTACTAGAGCTTCTGGAGTGTGCATGTAATAGGACCACCTACCCCATGCTCTCACCATCATGCATGCCTTCAGAAACTATAAATTAAAACAAACTCTTTCATTCTTATGTTGCCTGTGATCAAGTATGTGGCCAAAGAATGAGAACAAAACCTGCCACTCAGAGTTCCTTGTATCTCAGCATTTGAAGATTAGAAGGCTTATTTAACTAGCAATTATATGGAGTACCTGAAACCAAATGTGGAACTGAGAGAAGGGATGAAATAAAAACATTATATGTTGCCCCAGCAAGAACCCCGTGGTGACTGTTTCTCCCATTCTGAGGTCCCTTTGGGGTATGATATAAGGTATGAGACAGGATGTGTATGCTTGAGTGGCAAGGCATGTGTTGCTATTACCAATAATCATTGGCTTAATGAGTTGAATAAGGTGATACAAATAAACATTCCAACCTGGGTAGAGGAATGTGAGGTCTTAATGCTACACAAAGAACTACAGGCAACTAAGGGATGCTGAGAGGGGGAGAAACTGTTTTCTTAATGGAAGGGCACACCAATTACTTATCCAATACCAAATTCTCATCCCTGAAAACATAAATATTAGTAACTATATACTAGACTGAGATTATCTTTAATTATATATATTCAATGATTCTCAACCTTGTTAATTCTGTGACTCTTTAGTATAGCTCCTCATGTTGTAGTGACCCCAAACCATGAAACTATTTTGTTGCTACTTTATAGCTATAATTTTGATGATTTTATAAATCATAATGTAAATATATGAAATCCCCAAATGAAATACAACCCACAGGTTGAGAACTGGTGATACACAGTTGAAAGAAGTACGTCAGTAGTATGATTGTCTTTGAAGGTTACAAATAGGGAATTGAATATCTCTCGCCCTCTCTTTCTCTTTCTCCTCTGCACTTTTCTCATGTTTCTCTCTTCTTTACCACTCTCTTCTCTGCTGTCTGTCTTTAGATTTTCATTTTTCTTTTTTTGGTTTTGTTTTGTTTTTTATTGGATATATTATTTATTTATATTTTAAATGTTATCCACTCTTTCAGTTTCCCCTCTGCATACCACCTATTCTATCCCCCTTACCCTGCTTATCTGAGGGTGCTCTCCCACCCACCGACCCACTCCCACCTCACCACCCTAGCATTTGTCTACACTGGGGCATCAAGCCTTCACAGGACCAAGGGCCTACACTCCCATACTTCTGCTTTGACTTAGAACACAAACCAAGAGAACCATCAAATATGGACTGAAACCTTGGAAAGTGTAGGTTAATAAATAATCATTAGGTTGAATTTGTCACTTTGTCATTAAGAATGTAGCAGAAGTCTTTAAGCTAGATGAAATGCTGATTGTTTCAGTTTGAAAATGACATCATCCTGGGACTGTGAATGAAAAGAAGACAAATGAGGTTAGCACAACAGCCGCCTCTAGTCTCTTAAAGATATGGCAGTTAGAATGCACAGGAAGTTCAGTAGTAGAGAGAGCCACACAAGACGCAAAGATCTGGAGAAGGTCACCTTCTGGCATTTTATCTGAAGGTCACTTCACATAGGTAAAGAGAGTCCTTAAGATTGGAGAACGAAAATGATTGAATGACAGAGAATTAGCTCCAAGCATTGGCTGCACAAGAGTGCAGAATAGAAGATCAACATACAAAAAGTGATCGTATGTTTATATTCTAGCAGTGATCACATAAAAGCTATTCTTAAAACTATCAATGTATAATAATTTGAAATACATAATAAATCTAAAACAGTAGTATATATGTATATATTTGTGTGTGTGTTTGTATGTGTGTGTGTGTGTGTGTGAGATTAAAGCTTTAGCCATTATAGTAAAAAATTAAATAAAGCCCAAATATTGAGAAAATGTTCCAGATGCAGCAGAGGTCAAAGGGCTGTGTATTGATAGAATAGTAATTCTTGTACAGTTGACCTCTTGCAAATGATGATTGCAGCAAGTTCTTTTGTATAATTTGACAATTCTGATTGCTAAAAATTCAAAGGTCCCAGGTAATCAAAACACTATTTTTTAAAAAGAAAACATTAAAAGAAGACATATACTGTGTGATTCCAAGACTTATTAGATAGACATTATAAGAAAATATTGTGGGTCACATATAAAGATGAAAATGTAAGCAGAATTATTGGGTCTAGAAGTACATGCATCCCTTCATAAATATGTACACACAAACACATATGTGTGCATATGAATTACTTTACTCATAGAATATGATGAAACTGATTCAAAATGAGAGACCTAAGTAAGAGATCAGGAGTTGAAAAGTCCTACAAAAAAATAAAGGCAAATTTTTTAAATATTTAGATTAGAAGAGACAGAGAATGGGAGTGGTAAAAGAAATATTGAACAGAAGTATTGCTCAGGCTCAGATTGAAAAGGAAATAAAAGAAGTTATTAAAAACTTCCCAACCAAAAAAAGCTTTGGGCCAGATGGATTTAGTGCAGAATTCTACCAGACCTTCAAAGAAGACTTGATACCAATTTTCCTCAAACTATTTCAAAAACAGAAAGAGAAGGAACACTACCTAATTCAGTCTATGAAGCCACAGTTACTATGATACCTAAACCACACAAGGACCCAAACGAAAAAGAAAATTTCAGACTAATCTTGGTTATGAATATAGTGGCAAAAATACTCAATAAAATTCTTGCAAACTAAATCCAAGAACACATCAAAACCATCATTCACCACAATCAAGTAGGCTTCATCCCAGGGATGCAAGGTTGGTTTAATATACGAAAATCCATTAATTTAATCCACTGTATAAACAAACTCAAAGAAAAAAAATCACATGATAATCTTTTTAGATGCAGAAACAGCATCTGACAAAATACAGCACCTCTTCATGTTAAAAGTATTGGAGAGATTAGGAATTTAAGGCCCATGCCTAAACATAATAAAAGCAACTTACTGAAAACCAACAGCCAATATCAAATTAAATGGAGACAAACTTGAAGTAATCCCACTAAAATCAGAAATAAGACAAGGAAGTCCACTCTCCCCATTCAATATAATACTTGAAATGCTAGGTAGAACAATAAAACACCAAAAAGAAACCAAGGGGATACAAACTGGGAAAGAAAAAATAAAGGTATCACTACTTGCACATGATATGATAGTAAACATAAGTGACCCCAAAATTTCTACCTGAGAACTTCTCCAGTTGATAAACAACTTCAGCAAAGTGACAGGATATAACATTAACGCAAATAAAACAGTAGCTTTCCTTTATACAAATGATAAAAAGGCCAAGAAAGAAATTTGGGAAACATCTCCTTTCACAATAGCCACAAATAATATACAATATCTTGCGGTAACTCTTATCAAACAAGTGAAAAACCTGTATGACAATAATTTCAAGTCTCTCAAGAAAGAAATGGAAGATCTCAGAAAATGGAGTAATATCCCATGCTCATGGATTGGCACAATTAACATTATAAAAATGGTCATTCTACCAGAGGCCTGTATAGATGCAATGCAATCCCCATCAAAATCGCAACACAATTCTTCAAAGACATGGAAAGAACAATTCTCAAAGTCATCTGGAAAGGCAAAAAATCCAGAATAGAGAACATAATTCTTAACAATAAAAGAATGGCTAGGTAAATCACCATCCCTGACCTCAAGTTTTACTACAGAGCAATAGTGATAAAAACTGCATGGTATTGGTATAGAGGCAGACACATTGTTCAGTGGAATATAATTGAAGAGCCAGAAATAAAACCACACACTACAGATACTTGATCTTTGACAAAGAAGCCAAAAATATACAATGGAAAAGAGAAAGCATCTTCAATAAATGGTGCTTGTCTAACAGGCTGTCAGTATATAGAAAAATGAAAATAGACCCGTATTTGTCACTTTGCACAAAGCTCAAGTCCAAGTGGATCAAGAACCTCAACATAAAATGGATATATTGAATCTAATAGAAGAGAAAGTGGGAAAGAGCTTTGAACTCATTGGCACCAGGGGAAATTTCCTAAAGAGAACTCCAATGGCTCATGCTTTAAGATTAAAAACTGATAAATGGGACCATATCTAAAATATATATGTATATAAAATATATAAAGAACTCAAGAAGCTAATCACCAAAAAACAAAAACAAAAACAAATCAAAAAATGGGGTATAGAACTAAACTGAGATTTCACAACTGAAGAATCTCAAACGGCTGAGAAGCACAAAAAAAAAATAAATAAATAAAAATAAAAAAGTTCTAAATCCTTAATAATCAGAGAAATGAAAATCAAAACAACTCTGAGATTCTACCTTACACCCAAAAATCAGAATGGCTAAGATCAAAACCTCAGGTGACAAAACATGTTGCAGAGCATGTGGAGAAAGAGGAACACTCCTCCATTGCTGGTGAGATTGCAAACTGGTACTACCACTCTGAAAATCAATCTGGAGGTTCCTCAGAAAATTGGAAATAGATCTACAGCAATACCCAGCTATACCACTTTTGGGAATATACCCAAAAGATGCCCTGCCTTGCCAGAGGGGCACGTGTTCCACTATGTTTATAGTGGCCTTATTTATGTTAGCCAGAAGCTAGAAAAGGAGTGAAGTCCTGAGGGCCAGCAGAAAGAATGGAAACAGGAAACCTTGGGAGGTAGGAGGTTCTGGGACCCTCCAGAATGCATGAGAGCTCCAGATGGTGAGAGACTCTCAGGACTCAAAGAGAAGGACCTTCAATGAAATGCCCAAGAGTAGAGAGAACTTACAGAGCCCACCAGCAGCAGGAAGACAGGATATCAAAGAGGGATAGGGGTATCCCAAAATCAAAACTCTGACCCATAAATGTTCTATCTGAAAGAATGACAGGGATAGAAATGGAGAAGAGCCTGAGGAAAAGAAGGTCCAAAGTAGCATCCAGCTCAAGGGGAGGTCCCAAGGCCTGACACTATTACCGAGGCTATGGAGCACTCACTAAAAGGGACCAAGCATGACCACACTTTGGAAGACCCAACAAGCAGCTGAAAGTGCTGGATGCAGATACTTGTACCCAACCAATGGACAGAAGCAGCTGACCCCTGTTGTTGAATAAGGAAAGGCTGAAAGAAGCTGAGGGGAAGGGCAACCCTGTAGGAGCACAAACAGTCTTAATTAATCTGGAGCCCTGAGATCTCTCAAACACTGGACCACCAAACAGGCAGTGTACAGCAGCTGATATGAGGTTCCCAACACTTATACAACAGAGGACTGTCAGGTCTGGGTTTAGTCAGAGAGGATGCTCCTAACCCTCAAGGAACTGGAGTCCCCAGGGAGTTTAGAGCTCAGGTGGGGAGTGGAGTGGGTCATCCATGTGGATACATCGGTGTGGGGAGGAGGTATGCTATGTGGAACAGTTGGAGAGTAGATGGGGATAGGGAGTAAAATACAGAGTGTAAATAAATAAAAATATAAATAAATTAATTAAAAAAACCCCAAGATAATGACAAACCAACTGAACAAACAAGAAAGAAATAAATTACTTAGTGTAACCAAGAAAAACATAGATGCAAATAGATATTGAAATTTCAATCAAATAACATTTCCAGGTACTACACATTTGAATAACTAGAATTGTGAGACTGCTCTGTAGTCTTCTAGAAGTGTGGCTGTTTAATATTTTCTGTAGTGATTTATTTACAAAAAAAAATCTTTGCATTGCAGAAACATAGAAACTTCTACAATCTTTAAGTTAGTCACTTCACACTATTGACAGAAAGTCAACGTTAAAGATTTTGATCACATTTAAACTCCCAAGAAAGCTTTCCTAATTGCCTTGCTTCTGTTTATTCTTGCTTATCATAAACACATTGTAGTTCATTTTTACACTGTGGTCATAAAACAGTTATGAAGTTATGAAAGGGTTGGTTTATTATAGCTTAGTACATCTAGAGATTGTAGGTTAAAATTCTGTGAATCTATCACATATTTTAAACTGGTTTTGATACAATTCAAGCAAATGTCAATTCAGTAAACAATCTTGCATTTTTAATCAAATCATACAAATGACAGATTCAAAAGTAGATAGACTTATAATGGCCATATGCATTTGGCCATATACATTGCTATAATTTATAGATGAACCCATAACTTAGATAATAAGATATTTAATAAGCCATTTAAATAAGATTCTGCATTAATGTTAATGCTATCTTTTTATATGTCTACAAATAATGTGGCATGCTATTATTTGTTTCATTAATTGTTGGCAATTAGGACTAACTAAAATATTGGAAAATAGACTGAAACAGAACTATCTAAAAAACAATGTCCAAGGTTAATGAATGTTGCTTTGTGGTTTTCAGGATTCTGGTGACCCAGGACTAGCTAAGCAGGCTCAGGAGCTGGCTGAGTAAGAAATCCATCATGAAAACTGTCAGTTTGTTATTGCATTGGAGGCACAAGCCAATCTTTTCAATGACAATATCTGTATGTATTATGAAATGTTGCACAGTAAAAATAATAAATTGCTCTGTTGTCTTTGTATTACTAGGTCATGTTGCAAGAAATAAAATCAGAGGAGGTTAAGTAAAGAATGGGAAGCACATTGTTCTAAAGGGCAAAAGTGTCTCCTTCATTCTTTTTAAAAATTGCTCATATAAGAATGAAGTTGATTTGTATTACTGTTGTAAAGTTCCTTTAACAGTGAGATTAAAGTATTGAAGCTGCTGACTTGAGCATATCCAGTGCACAGCTTAGGATAGGCATATTTTATTTCTGATGAAGTCCACATTTTCCATCATTCCCTTTGGTGTCTTCTTTAAAAGGCAGCTTTCAAAAGGCCAGTGATTAAAATCATAGCACTTTCATCAACTCTTCAAATACATTTTAAAGTGGTATTAACTATTTACAGAGGTTATTTTGAACCCTATATATCATACACTTAAAATACTAAAATATGTTAAATCATACAGATATGTTATACACACTCATATATATATGTATACACATATACTTATATACACATATATTACACATAGCCTAAGAGGAATATAAAATTTTGGTAACTATTAGTAATACAAATGACCATAATAAACATTGACTATGATGTCTTAGTTTCATTAGTTCTGCATCACTTTATTTAATTTTTACTTTCCTTGTTAGATAATTTTATGTGAAAAATATATATTATTTTTAATAGACCCTATTTATGGCACTGAGTATCAAGCTGTTACTAATGTATCATGGATCAATTTATTCTGAAATGAATTAAGCAGTTTCTATTTATGGATGTTTCAGTAAGGATATGTCGACCACCGAGTTCAAATTCTTTTGTCTCAATCTAGGAATTTGGAGGATTGAGAACTGAAATATGATATAAATTTGAAAATAATAGAATTCACATGGGTTGAATCATTGATAAGAGAACATAAGCTATATTCCATGCATTTTTTATACTCAAGAGAATATTATATAGAATGGGGCAAAATTTGTAGGCAAAATAAAGGTCAGAAAACTAGGCACAATGATCTTGGTTTTGTGCACTGGATATAAATTCATTTTTGGATGATGACTCACTAAAATACATACAAGTTACAGTGTCCTCAAGAGATTCAATGTTTGAATTTTCTGGGGTTTTAGAAATTTTGAATTATAACCTACTGTTTTATATAAAAGCAATAAATTCTGTTCAAAACATCACTCAGTAGTATCACTACATTATAAAGGACAAGAAGAGAATAACTGTAAAGGAAAACAGATCTTGAGCTGATGGTTGCAAAATCCTGGCTGCTGTACTTTATTCTTGTGCTACAGTCATGTGTGCAGTCTTGAAAAGAACAGACTTCATAGAAACCAGTTTCTTCATGTCAAGTATGTATCATCTCTGAAATCAGCCTTCTCAAGCTGGAGTGTCTTCACTTCCCTGTTAAGACTTTATAAGCATCTTCTGCATCCAGTTCAATTACATTAATATTCAAGAAACTTCTAAGTTATGTAGAATTTTAAAACCTTTAGATGTTATCAAAATGACACACAAACACATAAAATAAGAAGCAATCGTAATATTTCACCCTTGGTATCAAAACATTCACACTAATATTGTAATGCAAAGTGGATTTATTGTATCTCTAAATGTCTGTGTAATCCTTAAAATTCCCAATACTATTTATTCCAAAGTCTAAAAATCACTTTTGAGACTCAAGACAAAGGTTTAACTATGAGCTCCTATAAAATCAGTAAATATGTTACATACTTCCAATGGCTCAGTCTAAATGTTCTTATTCAAAATTAGGAGAATGAGGACACAATAAGGAAAGATCATAATGAAATAATACTGAAAACTGCAAGAGCAAACAACAAACCCTGAAGCTTCTGGCCTAACATCCAGTGTCTGTGGTAACATTATCTTGATTCCAAATATGCAACTTCATTTTGGCTCTTCTTGGTTTTCAGTTTACCTATACCTGTAATTAACCAGAATCTGAGCTTTCTGGTATGCCTGCAAGGGATATTTTTCTAATTGCATCATTTGAACTGAGAAAACCCACCCTAATTTCAGACCCATTGATATGGGAAGATCCACCTTAAACCAGAGCCAGACCTTCTAGTGGCAGCCTATGTAAAGGAGAGAGAAACAAAAGTGAAGTGTTGCTCCTTGCCTGCTTGCCCTCACTCTCAATGGCAAGACCACTCTTTCATGGGTGAGATAGCCAGCTCCAGGATTTCTGTGTACATTGATGTCCAGATGAGAAATCCACTCTCCTGGACTTAATGTGTCAAAACTTTCCCCAGGGCAATGATATACATGTCTAAACACCCCATGGTAATAAATGCTAGATAGAAGTCCATCTCAGAAGAACCAACCTGCACAGGAGAATCTCAGATAAGCCAAGCTGCAAAAAATACTCTGAGACTAGACCAGATGCATAGAAGAATCCAAAACCACCCAAACTTCATAGAGAGGTTTAGGGAGCTCATGACAGACAAAAGTCCAACTCATGGTACAACAAAAGTCCAACTGGATGAACCAATGAATATTATTGGCCTTACTTGCAAGAGCCACAATATCTCACAGACATCTGCAACACCAAAGTCCCCACAAGTATAGGGGACAGCTCAAAAAAAAAAATCTGTGAATTTGAGCATACTGCCTGCAGGCAGTTCAACAGGTTAGAGAAAGTTTTTTTTTCTAGTGACTCTGTTAGAAACCTCTTCCATGCAGCTCAGGTGGTTTCCGATTCTTCTAGGCAGATGGTCTTGCCTCAGAGAATTCCTTTCAGCTTGTCTGGTCTGAGATTCTCATTTGCAGGATGGTTCATCTGAGATGGGCTTCTTGGATTTATTGCTAATGCTGCCAAGAAGGAGTCTGGTGAATCTGGTCAGTTTCTGGGATTTCCTGGAGCTATTTTGCGCTGTTTGCTATCTTGCTTAAGACTGGAGTTTAGTACTCTACATCAGTTGGCAGCCATTGTTGGAATACTCAGATCATAACATATAAGCCACTCTAATGAATCCACAAATAGAGTACATACATGCTGTATTTATTTTGGGTTCTCTAGAGTCACAGAACGTATGGATAGTCGTTATATAGTTAGGGAATTTATCAATGATTTACAGTCTATAATCCAACTCCTCAACAATGATCAGCAGCAGCTGTGGATGGAAGTCCAAGGATCTAGTAGTTTCTCAGTCCCACGAAGTAAGCAGGCAAGGAAGAGTGAGAGCGAACCTTCCTTCTTCTAATGTCCTTATATATCTCCAGCAGAGGGTGTAGCCCAGATTAAAGGCTGTAGGTCTCCAACAGAGGGTGTGGCCCAGATTATTGGCATGTGGGTCTCCAGCAGAGGGTGTGGCCCAGATTAAAGATGTGTGCATCCATGCCTTTAATCCCAAATGATCTTGAACTCGGAGATCTCCTTGTCTTAGCCACTATGCTTCAAGGTCTCCATGCCAAGATCCAGGTTAGAAACTTATATCGCTGAGCCTCCAAATTAGGATCATATGTGAGCCTTCCAATTCTAGAGTGTAGTTTATTCCAGATATAGTCAAGTTGACAACCAGGAATAGCCACTACACATGTATACATATAAGGATATGAACACACATGTGCACACAAGCACCCATTCCACACCCAATATATATACATATACATCATATACATATGCACATACACACATACATACATACATACATACATACAAACATACATACATACATACAGAATCTGTTTCTCTAAGAAACCCTGACTAATGCACATACTGATAGCTATCTCTCATGAGTGGCTCTACCCCATGCTTGTAATGTTCCATTGAGGGTGTCCTATGGCCCTTGAATCTCCCATATTCTATTTCTGTTACATCTTAGATTTTTATCCTCATAGCCTCATGCAATGAACTCTGAAAACTTCCTTGCAAACACTCTGATGCTATCATGTATTGCCTACACCGAGAAGCTTTGGGGAATCTTGGCAGCTTTTCCACTGTGCCACTGTAAGTATAAGGTTTTTCTTTTTTTTTTAATATTTTTATTTTCTATATTCTTTGTTTATATTCCAAATGATTTCCCCTTTCCAGGATCCCCCCTCCCCATATGTCCCATAAACCTTCTTCTCTCCATCCCTTCTCCAATCACCTCCCTCCTTTTTCTCTGTCCTCATATTCCCTTCCAATGCTAGATCGATCCTTTCCAGGATCAGGACCCTCTCCATACTTCTTCATGGGCGTCATTTGTTATGCATTTTGTGCCTTGGGTATTCAGGGCTTCTGGGCTAATTAATATCCACTTATCAGAGATTGCATTCCATGTGTATTCTTTTGTGATTGGGTTACCTCACTTAGGATGATATTTTCCAGATCAAACCATTTGCCTAAAAAGTTTGTGAATTCATTGTTTCTAATTGCTGAGTAGTACTCCATTGGGTAAATATACCACATTTTCTGTATCCATTCCTCCTTTGAGGGGCATTTGGGTTCTTTCCAGCTTCTGGCTATTATAAATAAGGCTGCTATGAACATAATGGAGCATGTGTCTTTATTGCATGCTGGGGAATCCTTTGGGTATATGCCCAGGAGAGGTACAGCAGGGTCTTCCGGAAGTCTCATGTCCAGTTTTCTGAGGAACCTCCAGACTGATTTCCAAAGTGGTTGTACCATCTTACAGCCCCACGAGCAGTGGAGGAGTGTTCCTCTTTCTCCACATCCTCCTCGCCAACACCTGCTGTCTCCTGAGGTTTTGACCTTAGCCATTCTGACTGGTGTAAGGTGAAATCTCAGGGTTGTTTTGATCTGCATTTCCTTAATGACTAATGATGTTGAGCATTTCTTAAGGTGCCTCTTGGCCATCCGAATTTCTTCAGGTGAAAATTCTTTGTTTAGATCTGTACCCCATTTTTTAATAGGGTTATTTGGTTCCCTGGGGTCTAACTTCTTGAGTTCTTTGTATATATTGGATATTAGCCCTCTATCAGATGTGGGGTTGGTGAATATCCTTCCCCAATTTGATAGTTGCCTTTTTGTCCTTTTAACAGTGTCCTTTGCCTTACAGAAACTTTGTAATATTATGAGGTCCCATTTGTCAATTCTTGATCTTAGAGCATAAGCTATTGGTGATCTGTTCAGGAAATTTTCCCCTGTGCCCATGTCCTCAAGGGTCTTCCCCAGTTTCTTTTGTATTAGTTTCAGTTTGTCGGGTTTTACATGGAGGTCCTTGATCCACTTGGAGTGAAGTTTAGTATATGGAGATAAGAATGGATCAATTCGCATTCTTCTGCATGCTGAACTCCAATTGATCCAGTACCATTTGCTGAAAAGGCTATCTTTTTTCCACTGGATGTTTTTGGATCAATTGACCATAGGTGTGTGTATTCATTTCTGGATCTTCAGTTCTATTCCATTGGTCCACTTGTCTGTCACTGTGCCAATACCATGCAGTTTTTAACACTATTGCTCTGTAGTATTGCTTGAAGTCAGGGATACTGATTCCCTCAGAATTTCTTTTGTTGTTGAGAATAGTTTTAGCTATCCTGGGTTTTTTGTTATTCCAGATGAATTTGAGAATTGCTTTTTCTAACTCTGTGAAGAACTGAGTTGGGATTTTGATGGGGATTGCATTGAATCTGTAAATCGCAAGATGGCCATTTTAATCATTATTATTAGTTGATTTTATAACCAGCCACTTTGCTGAAGTTGTTTATCAGCTGTAGGAGTTCCCTGGTGGAGGTTTTCGGGTCACTTAAGTAGACTATCATGTCATCTGCAAATAGTGATAATTTGACTTCTTCCTTTCCAATTTGTATCCACTTGACCTCCTTACGTTGTCTAATTGCTCTAGCTAGAACTTCAAGTACTATATTGAAAAGATATGGAGAGAGAGGACAGCCTTGTCTAGTCCCTGATTTTAGTGGGATTGCTTCAAGTTTCTCTCAATTGAGTTTGATGTTGGCTACCGGTTTGCTGTATATTGCTTTTACTATGTTTAGGTATGGGCCTTGAATTCCTGTTCTTTCCAATACTTTTAGCATGAAAGGATGCTGGATTTTGTCAAATGCTTTTCTGCATCTAATGAGATGATTATATGGATTTTATCTTTGAGTTTGTTTATGTAGTGGATTGCATTGATGAATTTCCTTATATTGAACCATCCCTGCATCCCTGGGATGAAGCCTACTTGATCATGGTGGATGATAGTTTTGATGTGTTCTTGTATTCGGTTGGCAAGAATTTTATTAAGTATTTTGGCATCAATATTCATAAGAGAAATTGGCCTGAAGTTCTCTTTCTTTGTTGGCTCTTTGTGTGGTTTTGGTATCAGCATAATTGTGGGTAGAGTTGCTTCTGTTTCTATTTTGTGGAATAGTTTGAAGAGTATTGGTGTTAGGTCTTCTATGAAGGTCTGATAGAATTCTGCACTGAAGCCATCTGGTCCTGTGCTTTTTTTGGTTGGGAGATTTTTTTTGACCCTTTTTATTTCTTCAGGTGTTATGGGACTGTTTAATTGATCTATTTGATCCTGACTTAGTTTTGGTGTCGGATATCTGTCTAGGAAACTGTCCATTTCCTCCAGATTCTCCAGTTGTGTTGAGTATAGGCTTTTGTAGTAGGATGTAATGATTTTTTTGAATTTCCTCAGTTTCTGTTGTTATATCTCCCTTTTCATTTCTAAGTTTGTTAATCTGGATACTGTCTCTGTGCCCTTTGGTTAGTCTGGCTAAGGGTTTATCTATCTTGTTGATTTTCTCAAAGAACCAGCTCCTGGTATTGTTGATTCTTTGTATGGTTCTCTTTGTTTCTACTTGATTGATTTCGGCCCTGAGTTTGATGATTTCCTGCCTTCTACTCCTCCTGGGTGAAATATCTTCTTTTTGTTCCAGGGCTTTCAGGTGTGTCATTAAGCTGTTAGTGTATGCTCTCTCCATTTTCTTTTTGGAGGCACTCAGGGCTATGAGTTTTCCTCTTAGCACTGCTTTCATTGTGTCCCATAGATTTGGGTATGTTGTGTCTTCATTTTCATTAAGTTCTAAAAAGTCTTTAATTTCTTTCTTTATTTATTCCTTGACCAAGGTATCATTGAGTAGAATATTGTTCAGTTTCCATGTGTATGTGGGTTTTCTGTTGTTTTTGTTGCTTTTGAAGACCACTTTTACTCCATAGTGATCTGATAAGAGGCATGGAATTAGTTCGATCTTCTTATATTTGATGAGGTCTGTCTTATGGCCATTTATATAGTCTATTTTGGAGAAGGTACCATGAGGTGCTGAGAAAAAGGTATATTCTTTTGCCTTAGGATAGAATGTTCTATATATATCTGTTAAATCTAATTGGTCCAAAGCCTCAATTAGTTTCATTGTGTCCCTGTTTAGTTTCTGTTTTCCTGATCGATCCATTGAGGAAAGTGCAGTGTTGAAGTCACCCACAATTATTGTGTTTGGTGCAATGTGTGCTTTGAGCTTTAATAAAGTTTCTTTTATGAATAAGGGTGCCCTTGCATTTGGAGCATAGATGTTCAGGATTGAGAGTTCTTCTTGCTGTATTTTTCCTTTAAGAAGTGTCTCACAGAGTCTCTTTTGATGACTTTGGGTTGAAAGTCAATTTTATCTGATATTAAAATGGCTACTCCAGCTTGTTTCCTGAGACTATTTGCTTGTAAAATTGTCTTCCAGCCTTTTACTCTAAGGTAGTGTTTGTCTTTGACCCTGAGGTGTGTTTCCTGTATGCAGCAAAAGTTAGGGTCCTGTTTACGTATCCAGTCAGTTAGTCTATGTCTTTTTATTGGGGCATTGAGTCCATTGATGTTAAGAGATATTAAGGAATAGTGATTGTTGCTTCTTGTCATTTTTGACATTATTTTTTAAATTTGATTGGTTAACTTCTTTTGGGTTTGATGAAAGGTTACTATCTGCTTTTTCCAGGGTGAAGTTTCCCTCCTTGTATTGGTGTTTTCCTCCTATTATCCTTTGTAGGGCTGGGTTTGTGGATAGATATTGGGTAAACTTGGTTTTGTCATGGAATATCTTAGTTTCTCCATCTATGGTGATTGAGAGTTTTGCTGGATATAGTAGTTTTGGCTGGCATTTGTGTTCTCTTAGAGTCTGCATGAGATCTGCCCAGGATCTTCTAGCCTTCACAGTCTCAGGTGAAAAGTCTGCTGTGATTCTGATAGGTCTTCCTTTATATGTTACTTGGCCTTTTTCTCTTATTGCCTTTAATATTCTTTCTTTGTTTAGTACATTTGGTGTTTTGATTATTATGTGACGGGGGAGGGGGGTATTTCTGTTCTGGTCCAGTCTGTTTGGAGTTCTGTAGGCTTCTTGTATATTCATGGGCATCTCTCTCTTTAGGTTAGGGAAGTTTTCTTCCATAATTTTATTGAAGATATTTGTTGGCCCTTTAAGTTGTAAATCTTCACTCTCATCTATGCCTATAATCCTTAGGTTTGGTCTTCTCATTGTGTCCTGGACTTCCTGGATATTTTGGGTTATAAGCTTTTTGCATTTTGCATTTTCTTTAACTGTTGAGTCCATGGTTTCTATGGTATCTTCAGCATCTGAGATTCTTTCTTCTATCTCTTGTATTCTGTTGTTGATATTTGCATCTATGTTCCCTGATTTCTTCCCAAGGCTTTCTATCTCCAAAGTTGTCTCCCTTTGAGTTTTCTTAGCTGTTTCTACTTCTGGTTTTAGATCCTGGATGGTTTTGCTTAGCTCCTTCACTTGCTTGTATGTGCTTTCCTGTAATTCTTTAAGAGATTTTTGTGTTTCCTCTTTCATGACCTCAGCCTGTTGACCAAAGTTCTCCTGTATTTCTTTAAGTGTTTTTTGCGTTTCCTCATTATTGGCTTTTGTATTCTCCTGGATTTCTTTCAATGATTTTTGTGTTTCCCTTGCAAGGGCTTCTAACTATTGATCCATTTTCTGCTGAATTTCTTTAAGTATGTCCTTCATGTGTTCCTGTACCAGCATCATGACCAGTGATTTTAAATCCAAATCTTGTTTTACTGGTGTGATGGGGTATCCAGGACATGCTGTTAAAGGAGAATTGGGTTCAGATGTTGCCATATTGCCTTGATTTCTGTTAGTGACGTTCCGGCATTTGCCTTTTGCCATCTAGTTTTCACTGGTGTTAGTCTTGTCAATGCTGGACTCACCAGTGCAAGCTGCCTCTTCTCAGGTGGCCTCTGGTGCACAGCTTACCTCCTGCACTGCCTGGAGACAGGGTGCTGTTGCCCAGGCTGTTCAGATCCAGAAGCAGACATGTGAAGGCTCCTGCAGGGGCCTGCTGGATTCACCAGAGCACACTGACTCCTCCCAGTTGGCCTCCGGGAAGCCCCTCTTGTGTCTTGCAGGACCTGGAGATGTGGCGTTGCTGCCCAGGCTGATCTGGATCTGGAAGCAGAGAGATCTGAGGGCTCCTGCCAGAGGCCTCAGGACTGGAAGCTAAGCTCCTTAGGGTTTTTCTTAATGGTACTGATATCTAGGAATTGGAGCCAATTTCTCCACACTCTTCTTAAATGCAACATTAAACTCAGTTATGTGCTTTTCCTACCAAACTTCAGATTTCTCATATTTTCCTGACTTCTTGCTGTGGATCAAAGAGAAGTGAACTGTAATTATGCCAGAGTAGATCCTATGTTTTCTTGAAAATTTCCCAACTAAGCAGCTTATTCTAATACTTTTGAATTCAGCCTCATAGAAAATTTTCAGTTCGTGTACAAAAATCCTCAACAGATTCTTTGCCAGAATAGCATATGAATGGCCTCTAGGCATGTTTCCAACAGAGTGCTTGTTCCCTTTAAGTTATTAGATTTTTTTTTTGCCTGCATTTTATTGTCCTTCTGTGGTTTTGGAGTGTCCAACAGAATAACCACTTCTGATCTGTGTATAGCATCCCAGGGCTACTCTAGCCCTCATGATTCACAATCTTCCCATAAAATGATGCCGTAGGCTTCCAAACTGATGTGGTCAGGCTACAAACCACTTCTTGAGTACAATTTTTTGACTAGCTACTTTTCTCAAAATACCTAACAAAATCAACTCAAGGGGGAGTTTATTTGACTCATACCTTGAGAAAATACAGTCCATCCCAGTGAACCAGGCATGAGGGCAGGGGTTGATGGCAGATAATCACTTGGCATCTGCTATAAAGGAAAGAAGGGTGAATAATGGTGATCAGCTTGTTTTCTCCATTAGCACCCCCCCTTTTTTTATACTGTTTGGGACACACAGCCAAGAAATGGTTCATATTTAGACGATATTTTTCCTTCTTAGTTAAAACACTCTATAAACACCCACAGAGAGATGCTCACAGATATGTTTCCTTATGTGATACTAAATCTGCTTAAGATAACAATGAAGATTATCCAACACTCTCCTCTGGATGCTATTCTTACTTATGTGAATATATTCATTTGTTATAAAGAGGAAAAGCTTTATTTCACTTACTTGTACTATTTACAAAATCTTGGTACTATGTTGCTGTTGAGTTTTGAAATTCATTTTGGGAGAAAAGCTTGTGTGCCAATAGTCTATATTCTCAATATGTTATATGATTTTTGAGTTTTTCTTTCTTTTCTCTTTTTGTAAGATTTATTTATTTATTTTATGCATATGATTACACCACCATTGCTCTCTTCAGAGACAAAGAAGAGGGCACCAGACCCCATTACATATGGTTGTCAGTCACCATGTGGTTGCTAGGAATTGAACTCAGGACCTCTGGGAGAGAAGTCAGTGCTCTTAACCGCTGAGCCATCTCTCAAGCCCCCTTATCTTTCATTCTTTCTTTTTTATTTTCTTTATTTCCTCTTCTGTTGTCAGTTAGATACCAGGCCTCTTATATACTAGGCCAGTGCTACATAACTCTCTATTGCAGATGGGTATTCTCATTTCCATAACTAAATGGGGAGACAGAGAGAGACTGGGGGTGGGGTGGGGGTGGGGGGTGGGGGTGGGGAGGTAAGAAACAGCAATACACATGCTAATAGAGATAGGTGAAAATCTGAGAGCTTCAAGGCTATGTAAAGAACTACAGTAACTAAGTAATGTTGATTGAGAGGGAGAAGAAATGGCCTTCCTCCAGAGAGAGCACAGAAATTGGTTGTCCAATATCAACTAATCATCTCTGAAAGCATATATACCCTAACATTATTTAGGCTGAGCAGGTTGTATTTGTGTATTTAGTATTGTATGCGTATATGTGTGTAACAACAATTAAGTAAAGAAAAGCCACAAATCTAGAAGAGAACTAAGAAAAGGATTTAAGAAAAGGGAACAGGAAGGGAGAAATGATATAATTATATTAAGATTTCAAAAGAAAAAAGATTCCAAAAGAAATTTAAAAAGAAGGGATTTTTTAAAAAATTTGTTTTATATTAAGAATGGTCTGCTCTTAGATTACCTCTGTAACTTTTATCTCTGAGACCTTACTCCTATCACTCCTGTATCTTGTTGCACACATGCTGCTGGCTAATAATCCCTATTTACTATTCTGTCTCGGCGAAAATTCTTCCAGCATGTATTTGCCTCAATTCATTGGATCTCTCCAGGAATACCCATTTATTTATCTTCCTGACAACATGGTTTGAAAAAAAATACATTTCTGTTGTTTTTAAGCCACTTGCTTTTCTACCCCACACATCTCCAGCATTTCTTTGAGGAAGACCACAAGACCAGGCATGCATTTGATAACTTGGTCACTGCTCAGAAGTATTTAATCTGGTGATTAAAACCAAAAAGGTTATATCTAGATCAGACTTAGAAATGGAAAATGAATAAGTAGATTTAGAAAAATAATAGTCTCAGGATTTTAAAACATCGGTGTAAAAGATACTCTTATTTCTTAACAATAGATAAAAAAAAAAACCCACAAAATATGTGAAGTATTTCTCTCCAGCAACCAAGCTTGAGTTGCTGAGTTAATCCTTATACAGAAGCTTCCTTATTATTTAAATTCTGCCTTGGGGATAGTTATCAGTGAACCTCAGTGCTCACGAAGAAACTGGTGTCTACTACATGTAAATGAATTAGTCAAACTGACATCGTATCTTATCATTGTAGATGCAGAATACAACCTTACCAATTAGTGACAATAGAGGACTTTCCAAAGTATAAGCTGGTGAAGACAAGGACAGGTAAACCATGTTTGGGTGAGCCTGCATAAATGGTTTGGATGCCTTATCATTGTTGATTGGTTATATGTATGCTATACACATGTATACATGAGGCTACATTCTCAGTAAGCTGTGTGCTCCATGAGAACAGAGAATTCATTCTTGTTATATGTTTACATTTAATGTTGTAGTTCCTATATACATGTCATTTCTGAACTATATTAAAAAACATGAAGTTTATTTGACTTTGTCGAGTATGTCTGGTGAATATAGCAAAAGGGATGAAGAAAAGAATAAAGAAAGCAAGGAAAATGTGTATAATGAAAACGAGTAGAGGCAATATTTTGCAGGTGTAGTGAATAAGATAAAGACTTGTTCCTCAGTCTCTCTTCCAAAATGTGGGATAAAAATCAATGCCAGCAAATACTTCCAACAGACTGGGTGTCAATAATGAAATACTGGTGAATATAAGGTGATTATAAGAAGAAAAAGAACAGATGTTCATGATAGCTCCCAAAATGAAAAAAATGGTTTTGAGAGTTGCATTCATATATGACATAAGAACGAAAAGCATATAAGGCATCTTATACACTTTTTGTAAAAGACCCTGAAATATTTGTAAAAAAATAAATAAATAAAAAGAAAGGCCTGCTTTTTATATGGGTTATTTATATTTGATTTTTCACACATTATGAAACTCACTAACAGTCTCTTAGGGTTCTGGTTATTTTTTTTCAGGATCCATGTTTATGACAAAGATTATTGAGAAATTAATGAGGTATCAGAAAAGAGAAATTTTATATATTTTTTTCAGTTTGAGGCAAAATAATTTGAATTACATGAATATTTATTGACTGGTTCAAAGTGTTGTTATGTTAAATTAACATCCCTGGAATTGAAGTATTTTGTGATTGCTGGACTTGGCGTTTAAGAATGTGATGGGTAGATAATAGAAAGGACTAACGGGTATACTATAAAGATGGAGAAAACAAGAGTCATACGCAACTCCAAAAGATACTCAGTAGTTAATGGATAAAATTCTATGATGCAAGTTCTATTTCTACTGTTAATACGTTTAAAATTTGGACTATTACATAAACATTTTGAAAATGCTCAGCAGGCATTCATTCACTGAGGTAGCTATATGTAGGACATATATATGATAATGCATTAGAAATGACACAAAATATACATCCTTGAGAGGTTTTGAAACCACCCTACAGAATCTAAATGCAACGAATCAGAATAAATAAATAAAATTAATGCTCTCAGATGAGAAATGGTTTACAGGAATTCCTTAGAGTGTAAGGAATGTGAAGTTTTTGTAGCTCTCAAACCTTGACTTTGTACATATGGTCTCTCCATTATACCTTCAACTTTCCTAAAAAATAAAAATATAAAAACACAGGTTTTTTGGGTTTTTGTTTGTTTGTTAATTTTTAGAAAAATGTGGTCTATTTAATGGAATATTGATCAGCTATTAAAAGTGAGGATATCATGAATTTTGTAGGCAAATGGATGGAAGTATAAAATATCATCCTGAGTGAAGTAACCTAGACCCAAAAGGACATGAATGATATGAAGTCAATGATAAGTGGATATTAGCCAACCAGTACAAAATACCAATGATACAACCCACAGACTATACGTTAACAACAACGAAGGCCCAAGTGAGGATACTTCAATCTCATTTATAAGGGGGAACAAATCCTTTGTTGAGGATCAAGTGGCCATAGGTGTGTGGGTTCATTTCTGGATCTTGAATCCTGTTCCATTGATCTGCCTGCCTGTCACTGTACCAATACCATGCAGTTTTTAACACTATTGCTCTGTAGTATTGCTTGAGGTCAGGGATACTGATTTCCCCAGAATTTCTTTTGTTGTTGAGAATAGTTTTAGCTATCCTGGGTTTTTTGTTATTCCAGATGAATTTGAGAATTGCTCTTTGTAACTCTGTGAAGAATTGAGTTGAGATTTTGATGGGTATTACATTGAATCTGTATATTGCTTTTGGCAAAATGGCCATTTTAACTATATTAATCTTGCTGATCCATGAGAATGGGAGGTTTTTCCATTTTTTTGAGGTCTTCTTCCATTTCCTTCTTCAGAGTCTTGAAGTTCTTGTCATACAGATCTTTAACATGTTTGCTAAGAGTCACCCCAAGGTACTTTATACTGTTTGTGGCTATTGTGAAGGGGGTCATTTCCCTAATTTCTTTCTCAGCCTGCTTATCCTTTGAGTATAGGAAGGCCACTGATTTGCTTGAGTTGATTTTATAACCTGCCACTTTGCTGAAGTTGTTTATCAGCTGTAGGAGTTCTCTAGTGGAGTTTTTTGGGTCACTTAGGTAGACTGTCATATCATCTGCAAATAATGATAGTTTGACTTCTTCCTTTCCAATTTGTATCCCTTTGACCTCCTTATGTTGTCGAATTGCCTGAGCTAGTACCTCAAGTACAATATTGAAAAGATAAGGAGAAAGGGGGCAGCCCTGTCTAGTCCCTGATTTTAGTGGGATTGCTTCAAGTTTCTCTCCACTTAGTTTGATGCTGGCTACCAGTTTGCTGTATATTGCTTTTTACTATGTTTAGGTATAGGGCTTGAATTCCTGTTCTTTCCAAGACTTTAAGCATGAAAGGATGCTGAATTTTGTCAAATGCTTTTTCAGCATCCAATGAAATGACCATGTGGTTTTTTTTTTTTCTTTGAGTTTGTTTATGTAGTGGATAGCATTGATGGATTTCTGTATATTGAACCAAACTTGCATCCCTGGGATAAAGCCTACTTGAACATGGTGGATGATCATTTATATGTGTTCTTGGATTCAGTTGGCAAGAATTTTATTGAGTATATTTGCAGCGATGTTCATACGGGAAATTGGTCTGAAGTTCTTTCTTTGTTGGATCCATCCTTCTCTCCTTGTACCAAGCTCATCTCTAAATGGATCAAGGACCTCCACATAAAACCAGACACTCTGAAGCTAATACAAAAGAAACTGGGGAAGACCCTTGAGGACATCGGTACAGGGGGAAAGTTTCTGAACAGATCACCAATAGTGTATGCTTTAAGATCACGAATTGACAAATAGGACCTTATAAAATTACAAAGTTTCTGTAAGGCAAAGGACACCATCAAAAGGACAAATCAGCAACCAACAAATTGGGAAAAGATCTTCACCAACCAAGCTCTCAGATAGAGAGCTAATATCCAATGTATACAAAGAACTCAAGAAGTTAGACTCCAGAAAGCCAAATAACCCTATTAAAAAATGGGGTACAGCTTCAGGGAGAAGTCAGTGTGCTCCGGTGAATCCAGCAGGCCCCAGAGGGAGCCTTCGGGTGCCTGCTTTGGGATCTAAATGGCCAGGGCCACAGCGCTCTGTCTCCAGGAAGTGCGGAAGACCCAGTGTGCACCTAGAGGCAGTCTGGGAGCTCCCAGCGCAACTTGCTCCTGCTGCCCAGAGTTTGGGTCCCAGTCCTGAGGCCTCAGGCAGGAGCCCTCAGCTCAACTCTCTCTGCTTCCTGCTTCCGGATCCAGATCAGCCTGGGCAGCAGCACCACATCTCCAGGTCCTACAAGAGGCTAGAGGGGCTTCCGGGCAGCCAGCGGGGAGAAGTCGGTGTGCTCCAGTAAATCCAGCGGGAGCCTTTGGGTGCCTGCTTCGGGATCTGAACAGCCTGGGCAGCAGCACTCTGTTTACAGGCAGTGCAGGAGGTAAGCAGTGCACCAGAGGCCAACTGGGAAGGGGCAGCTTGCACTGGTGAGTCCAGCAGTGACAAGACCAACTAACACCAGGGAGAACTAGATGGCAAAAGGCAAACACAGGAACGTCACTAACAGAAATCAAGGCAATATGGCAACATCTGAACCCAATTCTCCTCTACCAGCATGTCCTGGATACCCCATCACACCAGTAAAACAAGATTTGGATTTAAAATCACTGGTCATGATGCTGGTACAGAAACACATGAAGGGCATACTTAAAGAAATTCAGGAGAAAATGTATCAAAAGTTAGAAGCCCTTGCAAGGGAAACACAAAAATCATTGAAAGAAATCCAGGAGAATACAAAAGCCAACAATGAGGAAACGCAAAAAACACTTAAAGAAATACAGGAGAACTTTGGTCAACAGGCTGAGGTCATGAAAGAGGAAACACAAAAATCTCTTAAAGAATTACAGGAAAGCACAAACAAGCAAGTGAAGGAGCTAAGCAAAACCATCCAGGATCTAAAATCAGAAGTAGAAACAACTAAGAAAACTCAACTGAGACAACTTTGGAGCTAGAAAGCCTTGGGAAGAAATCAGGGGACAGAGATGCAAATAACAACAGAATACAAGAGATAGAAGAAAGAATCTCAGATGCTGAAGATTCCATAGAAACCATGGACTCAACAGTTAAAGAAAATGCAAAATGCAAAAAGCTTGTAACCCAAAATATCCAGGAAATCCAGGACACAATGAGAGGACCAAACCTAAGGATTATAGGCATAGATGAGAGTGAAGATTTACAACTTAAAGGGCCAGCAAATATCTTCAATAAAATTATGGAAGAAAACTTCCCTAACCTAAAGAGAGAGATACCCATGAATATACAAGAACCCACAGAACTCCAAACAGACTGGACCAGAACAGAAATACTTCCTGTCACATAATAATCAAAACACCAAATGTTCTAAACAAAGAAAGAATATTAAAGGCAGTAAGAGAAAAAGGCCAAGTAACATATAAAGGAAGACCTATCAGAATCACAGCAGACTTTTCACCTGAGACTATGAAGGCTAGAAGGTCCTGGGAAGATCTCATGCAGACTCTAAGAGAACACAAATGCCAACCAAAACTACTATATCCAGCAAAACGCTCAATCACCGTAGATGGAAAAACTGAGATATTTCATGACAAAACCAAGTTTACCCAATATCTATCCACAAACCCAGCCCTACAAAGGATAATAGGAGGAAAACACCAATACAAGGAGGGAAACTTCACCCTGGAAAAAGCAAGATAGTAACCTTTCATCAAACCCAAAAGAAGTTAAGCAATCAAATTTAAAAAATAATGTCAAAAATGATAGAAAGCAACAATCACTATTCCTTAATATCTTTTTAACATCAATGGACTTAATGCCCCAATAAAAAGACACAGACTAACTGACTGGATACATAAACACGACCCTACATTTTGCTGCTTACAGGAAACACACCTCAGGGTCAAAGACAAACACTACCTTAGAGTAAAAGGCTGGAAGACAATTTTACAAGCAAATAGTCTCAGGAAACAAGCTGGAGTAGCCATTTTAATATCAGATAAAATTGGCTTTCTTCTTGCTGGTCAAAGGAAAAATACAACAAGAAGAACTCTCAATCCTGAACATCTATGCTCCAAATGCAAGGGCACCCTCTTTCATAAAAGAAACGTTATTAAAACTCAAAGCACACATTGCACCTAACACAATAATTGTGGGTGACTTCAACACTGCACTTTCCTCAATGGACCGATCAGGAAAACAGAAACTAAACAGGGACACAATGAAACTAATTGAAGTTTTGGACCAATTAGATTTAACAGATATATATAGAACATTCTATCCTAAAACAAAAGAATATACCTTTTTCTCAGCACCTCATGGTACCTTCTCCAAAATCGACCATATAATTGCTCACAAGACAGACCTCAACAGATATAAGAAGATCGAACTAATCCCATGCCTCCTATCAGATCACTATGGAGTAAAAGTGGTCTTCAATAGCAACAAAAACAACAGAAAACCCACATACACGTGGAAACTGAACAATATTATACTCAATGATAACTTGGTCAAGGAAGAAATAAGAAAAGAATTAAAGACTTTTTAGAACACAATGAAAATGAAAACACAACATACCCAAATCTATGGGACACAATGAAAGCAGTGCTAAGAGGAAAACTCATAGCCCTGAGTGCCTCCAAAAAGAAAATGGAGAGAGCATACATTACCATTTTAATGACACACCTGAAAAAGCCCTGGAACAAAAAGAAGCTATTTCACCCAGGAGGAGTAGAAGGCAGGAAATCATCAAACTCAGGGCTGAAATCAATCAAGTAGAAACAAAGAGAACCATACAAAAAATCAACAAAACCAGGAGCTGGTTCTTTGAGAAAATCAACAAGATAGATAAACCCTTAGCCAGACTGACCAAAGGGCACAGAGAAAGTATCCAAATTAACAAAATTAGAAATGAAAAGGGAGATATAACAATGGAAACTGAGGAAATCCAAAAAATCATCAGATCCTACTACAAGAGCCTGTACTCAACACAACTGGAGAATCTGGAGGAAATGGACAATTTCCTTGACAGATACCAAATACCAAAATTAAATCAGGACCAACTAGATCATCTAAACAGTCCCATAATGCCTAAAGAAATAGAAGGAGTCATAAAAAGTCTTCCAACCAAAAAAAGCACATGACCAGATGGTTTCAGTGCAGAATTCTTTCAGACCTTCAAAGAACAGTTAATACCAATACTCTTCAAACTATTCCACAAAATAGAAACAGAAGGAACACTACCCAATTCCTTCTACGAAGCCACAATTACGCTGATACCAAAGCCACACAAAGATCCAACAAAGAAAGAGAACTTCATTATTTGCAGAAGACAACCCTGAGATTTCACCTTACACCAGTCAGAATGGCTAAGATTAAAAATTCAGGAGATAGCAGGTGTTGGAGAGGGTGTGGAGAAAGAGGAACACTCCTCCACTTCTGGTAGGGTTTCAAATTGGTACAACCACTCTGGAAATCAGTCCGGCGGTTCCTCTGAAAACTGGGCACCTCACTTCCGGAAGATCCTGCTATACCACTCCTGGGCATATACGCAGAGGATTCCCCACCATGTAATAAGGATACATGCTCTACTATGTTCATAGCAGCCCTATTTATAATTGCCAGATGCTGGAAAGAACCCAGGTATCCCTCAACAGAAGAGTGGATGCAAAAAATGTGGTATATCTACACAATGGAGTATTATTCAGCCATTAGAAACAATGAATGCATGAAATTCTTAGGCAAATGGATGGAGCTAGAGAACATCATACTAAGTGAGGTAACCCAGACTCAAAAGGTGAATCATGGTATGCACTCACTAATAAGTGGATATTAACCTAGAAAACTGGAATACCCAAAACATAATCCACACATCAAATGAGGTACAAGAAGAAAGGAGGAGTGGCACCTGGTTCTGGAAAGACTCAGTGAAGCAGTATTCGGCAAAACCAGAACGGGGAAGTTGGAAGGGGTGGGTGGGAGGACAGGGGAAGAGAAGGGGGCTTACAGGACTTCTGGGGAGTGGGGTCTAGAAAAGGGGAAATCATTTGAAATGTAAATAAATTATATCGAATAAAAAAATTAAAAAAAAATGGGGTACAAAGTTAAACAAAGAATTTTCACCTGAAGAACTTTGGATGGTGGAGAAGCATCTTAAAAAATGTTCAACTTCATTAGTCATTAGCGAAATGCAAATCAAAACAACACTGAGATTTCACCTTACACCAGTCAAAATGGCTAAGATTAAAAATTCAGGAGACAGCAGGTGTTGGCGAGGATGTGGAGAAAGAGGAACACTCCTCCACTGCTGGTGGGGTTGCAAATTGGTACAACCACTCTGGAAATCAGTCTTGCAATTCCTCCGAAAACTGGGCACCTCACTTCCGGAAGATCCTGCTATACCACTCCTGGGCATATACCCAGAGGATTCCCCACCATGTAATAAGGATACATGCTCCGCTATGTTCATAGCAGCCCTATTTATAATTGCCAGAAACTGGAAAGAACCCAGGTATCCCTCAACAGAAGAGTGGATGCAAAAAATGTAGTATATATACACATTGGAGTACTATTCAGCCATTAGAAACAAATAATTTATGAAATTCTTAGGCAAATGGATGGAGCTGGAGAACATCATACTAAGTGAGGTAACCCAGACTCAAAAGATGAATCATGGTATGCACTCACTAATAAGTGGATATTAACCTAGAAAACTGGGATACCCAAAACATAATCCACACAGCAAATGAGGTACAAGAAGAATGGAGGAGTGGCCCCTTGTTCTGGAAAGACTCAGTGAAGCAGTATTCAGCAAAACCAGAACGGGGAAGTGGGAAGGGGTGGGTGGGAGAACAGGGGGAGGGAAGGGGGCTTGTGGGACTTTCGTGGAGTGGGGGGCTAGAAAAGGGGAAATCATTTGAAATGTAAATAAAAAATATATCAAAGAAAAAAAAAAGAAGGGGGAACAAAATAATCATGAGAGGCAGAGGGAGAAGGGGACCTGATTGGGAAAGGAGAAGAGAAGGGGATAGTGGGGGTGGGATTGAGTATGGGAGGAGACAGGAGAGAAGCCCAGATGTCCAGAAGTATGAATGGTAATATGCTGCTGCTGGGGGCAAGGGATAAGTGGAATCTTTAGAAAGTTCCAGAGACCTGGGATGTGATCCAATGACTCAGTGGGGATAACCTTAGCCAAAATGTCCAACAGTGGGGAGATTGAGCCTGAAGAGATTGCCTCTAGTAAGTGCAAAAGGCCCCAAGTGAAGGGATTAGGTCACCAACCCACCTTCAACATTTTTGACCCAGAACTTTTCCTGTCTAAAAGAAATGCAGAAACAAAAATGGAACAGATTAAAGGAAAGGCCATCCAGTGACAGGCTCACCTTGGGATTCATCCCATGGGAGGGGGCACTAAACCCTGCTACTATTACTGATGCTATGTTGTGCTTGCAGACAGGATCCCAGCATGGCTATCTTCTGAGAGGTTCTACTAGCAGGTAACTGATGCAGATGCAGATATTTAAAGTCAACCATTGGACTGAGGTTGGGAACCTCTGTGGAATAGTTAGGTAAAGGATTGAAAGAGCTGAAGGAGATGGAAACCCCCACAGGAAGACCAACAATGTCAAATAACCCAGACCCCAGGGAGTTCCCAAAGACTAACCCACCAGCCAAAGAGCATACATCAACTGGTGGTTATGGCCCCCCGAGCACATATGTAGGAGAAGACTGCCTTTTATGGCCTCAGGAGAAGAGGATGCACTTAATCCTGTAAAGACTTGATGCCTAACAGTAGGGGAATACCCTGGGGTGGGGGATTTGGAGATAGGGAGGATAGGGGTGAGGAGAAGTGGGTGTGGTTGCTGGGGGGAGTGTGTGGGGAATGGGTGGGTTGGGGAGCACTCTTTCAGAGGCAAAGAGGAGGGGAGGCTAGGCTGATGAACTCCTCTTGGAGTAAGAACCATGATGGGACCAACATTTGGAATGTAAATAAAATTATTAATTAAAAAATGAAGTTCAAAACAAAACAGTTTAGGGACTGAGGATACATGAAAAATAGACTTTTTTTTCAACAAGCAAAACAGTAATTTTTCATTCCCATTTCAGTGCTATGTATTTTATATGACCGTGAAGATTACAGTGAGTGGTTGTCTTTTTAATGTTGATCTGATTAAACATATTCATTTGGAAACACAAAAGAATAGTGTATGTTTGGTGTCTGCCACCTTGATCAACCAAACTAGTTGGTTGATCCCAAAACACTGCTCACTAGTTTGGGGATACAAATATGCTCAAGAACTTGGGAGTTGTGAGGAAGCGTGTGAAACATATGGATTTTATCTTTACAAGGTGGAGACAGAGGGCTCAGAGGTGCTATCATTTTTAACCCTTTGTTCTACAGGTGAGGAACTTGAAGTTATCAGTCAAGGGTGCACAAATAGCTTGTAAATGTCATTGTACCACTAGATAAGTAGATATATAGATATGGCTTTTTATTCTGCATTTTTGATGCTTTGGTATCTTGTACCTTAGCTGACCCTAGAGGAGACCACTGTTCTCCAAAATAGCTATCTCCTAGAGATAGTAATTCCTGTGCATGACTTATAGAAGTAACTGGCAGTCCAGAACCCATATCTCCAATCACCTCCTATAGCACTTTTTTATTCCAGGCCACACTGGTGTCCCTCCTATCTCAGGTCCAGAAACCTGAGAAATGACAGCAGCTTTGCAGCTTCTAAACTTTAGAACTCACTTAAAATATTCAAATGAACTAATTCTAAATGGTTAAACTGATTGCTCCTTACCCCTTCCTCTTTCACACTTAATGCTCCTCTTCTCTCTCTCCCTCCCTCCTTCCCTCCCTTCCCTCCCTCCCACCCTCTCTCTCTCCTTTCCCTCCCTCCCTCCCTCCCTCCCTCCCTCCCTCCCTCTCCCTCTCTCTCTCTCTCTCTCTCTCTCTCTCTCTCTCTCTCTCTCTCTCTGGGGTATATGTGTGTGTGTTTGTGTGTGTGTCTGTCTCTGTGTTTTTCTATGTCTCTTTGTCTCTGTTGTGTCTCTGTCTCTGTCTCTGTGTGTGCGTGTGTGCCTATCTCTGTTTCTCTGACTCTCTTTTACTCTGCCTCTTTCTGTCTATGCCTCTGTATCTTGGTATACTCTCCTCTCTCATGTTCGTCCTGGATTTTCCTCATTTCCTCTGCTACTCATGGCTTGCACACTGTTGCTAGTGCTTCCTTAGTTCTTCAGCACTGCGCTTTCTCTTGGGGACCATAGCCGACAACATTCAGTGACAACTGTCCCGTGATCAGACTTCTCTGCCTTTTTCCCTAGCCTTAATTCTTTGGTTTAACAGTCTCTCTCAGGGACATAACCATTGGCCCTGAAGCTTTCTTAACTTCAGAGTTCCTGGTCTCATCCAAACATCTATTAACTGTATAATTTATATGCGTAATGGGTAACATTTAATAATGCCTGTGAAGAGGAATTATAAAAAGCTCCATTTCTAAGTCTAACATAATTTATGGTAGTCACTTCTTAGAAAAAAATTTAGTCACTGAGGCAGTTGTGAAGGAATATGTGGAGCTCTTATTGTTCAGGGTCCAAGAAATACTTTATTATTATTGTTGTCATGACATGAGCATTAAATGTTAAAGGGTGAAAGGTTAATCTACTTGGTTCCAATCTATGTATTTAAATGTATGGGAAATATTAGACATTAGTGTGTACTATGGAAAAAATCAGAAACAATACTTAGCTGTTTGAAATAGATTTTTTTTACCCATAGACATAGGAGAAATTTCAGTTGTATTCTGAGAAGTTTTAAGTTTCTTTGAAACTGTACATTGAATTTCATAAATATTGGTGTTAATCAGGAAAAAATAAGATGAAAAAATACCTCAAAAACTGCAGAAAATTGTTGTTTATTATTATAGACTCCTGGAATGAAAAATAATGTTTTAAGAAAGAAATTTTATTATAGACTATGAAGTAACTTTATTATTTATGATTATTAAAATATTCCATGGGTCTTATGAGAACGATGGTTTCTCTACTATTACAGTGTTAATGAAGAAAACTATATACCTAAGTATGACTTAAAATACTGACTGGAATATTCATTTATTATATGTTATATTCTTATATTTGTAATTTGCAAGCTCTAAATATAACTCAACTTGGAATATATATCAATTGCAGTGTTAGGTTTTGTATATAACATAATAAGATGCTTTAGAATATGGTTTTTGTTATAAATTTAAATAATTAATATAGACTTAGGACTTTTCTGAAGTGGTATAATTAAAGTTTGATATATTTTAAGGGAATAGATATTAGTTGAAGTAATAATATGGAAGATATTTTACAGTTGACAAATATATCTGATTTAACTTCACAAAAATTTAGTATGACAGTCTAATTTGACATTTTTCTTATAAGGATATTCAATATTAAATTCTTATTCATCACAACTTACTGATTATAGGTTGCTAATGGCCTGTACTCATGAGTTTTCATTGTTTTCTGTTATTTTTGTTTAAACCAATAGCTATAGATACTATCTTCAGAAAACTACTCAGTGAGAAAAATAGTTTATAAAGGTTATTTTTTATTTGTTCTAGTGTGGATTACTGTTCTGTTAGTATACTCTTTAGTAGCACACAGAAAGCATATATATATATATGATAGGTAGGAAGAGAGAGGGAAAGAGAGAGAGAGAGAGAGAGAGAGAGAGAGAGAGAGAGAGAGAGAGGAGAGAGAGAGGATAGACAGGTGTTCGCCCCATGTCATTATTGAAAGTATTATTAAAGAAAGTACATGCTAATCTATATGCAAGTTGGAGACCAAGGGTTTTAGAAGCCTATTCCAGAACATCCAGTCTTTCTCAATTTTCCAAACCTGGGTAGCTGACAGTATAATATTCATTTGGAAGATGAAAGTATGAGAATTTGGAGGGTAGAAGGATCTAGCTTGGCATTTGTCAGAGACTAAAGGCCAGACTACTCCAGCTGCAGGAAAGAAAGCAAGCTTTTGATTTTCCTCTGTGTTTGTGTTCTATCTAGGCACCTGATGAAAGGATGATGTCTTCTAATGCTAAAAGCAAATCCACCTCTTAGTACATCAACTATATTTTCTTGGTCTCATAGGTACACTCAGGAAAGATACTTCCCTAGTCATATATGTAACTTGTAATCCAATCAATGTGATAGCTATAATTAAATTTGTATTATTTAGCAGAGTTCACTTTATTTCAGTGACTTTTCTGCCATTTGTTTTCCTCCTGCTGTATCATACGACCTGTTAGATCCTTTCCTTCTCTAGGTTTCTGGTATTACTTAACATACACCTTGTCCTTTTGAATGTTCTAATGTACATTAATAACTAGGCACATCTCAGGAGATACCAGGTGAGTTGACAGAGCTGTTGTGATAATATTAGAAACTGGGAGCTCAGGAACCCAAACAATAGAACCAACTCCAAATCTTCCTGAGATCCTCGACAAAGATTAAATGAACAGTTCTCTTATATTGTCTGTTTTCACGTTTGCAGTTGAGGAGGTTAGTAGATGGGACAGTTGACAGTCTCATCTCTCACCAGACAGAAATACTGTATATCCAGTCATACACTATTAAAATCAGTATAAGTATTGGGCTTATTTATAAATGTTATTATATGAAAAGTTTTTTATTATACTTACTCTTCTCACTAGGAATAATGCACACTTGAGAGTCTGAGAAAGTCACCGTGGGTTGAAATCACAGTGTGTCCTTAATTCCACCAATTCGGGTTTGAATTCCATCTCTTTGCATTTCACATTCATCTAAATTATAGGTTAAAGGGAATGCTCAAGCAGGTTTATTGTATTTCTATGTTTCCAACAAGGTTAATGAAGTTCAATCTTTCAGCTGAATCTGAAAATGAATGAATAAAGGATGATTATTGTAGTTGTATTTTGAAACTACTGCACAGAGCCAGAGAAAATCATTATAATATTCATGCCTATAAATAAACCCACGGTAATCATGTGAAATTCCTTCCTTTTTAAAAATATCAGTGTGTTTTGTGTTTTGTACCCAATGTTCAGGGGCAAATTAGTCTCAGATATGAAACGTTGTATAGAACAAGATGGATGTTCCTCCAAATGCATTCAGAATAGCAAATAATTATCCTCTGCTTCTCATATTCAAATCAGTTTTAATGGGGTCTCTGGAGACACTAACTCCTACAACATATATAGTATAATATATTTTCACATAATGGAGCTCTGATTTAGAAAACAAGACACTCGCACATTTGTGTCCACTTAACTATGTTGGAAATAGTAAGAGTGGCTTATATTCAAGCCTCACTAATTCATTATGGAAAATGTAATAAATAGTTGGATATAAAGGGTATTTGTTAAAACTACCCATGTTCAAAACCCCTCCTGTTGGCTTTAAATGGTGCAATTCTCAAGAGCAAAAAAAAAAAAAAATTCACAAAGGGAGTGGCCTTAATATGATGATCTCATCAGGAAGACATCCAATGCTCTCCTTCAAGCATGGATTCTTTGCTTCTCTAGAATTCAGTAGGACACTAGTGTTCTCATCCCAAGTACCTTATACCACTACAACCACACCAGAAGTCAAATAACACTCACTATTTTTCACTTCTATCAAGATGTTACTTAAATAAATTCATGGGATAGAAATGCAGAAAGCCTGTCCCAGAATTATTTCCTTTATAATGTGTATATATGTGTGCATGCAATATATACATACACACACACACACATATGTATCTGTACATGTGTGAGCACATTTACCACAGAGTTCATGTTGAGGACTAAGGACAACCTGTTGGAGCCCCTTCTAGCCCTTCTAGCCTTGGGTCTTAGGCCTTGAACATGGGTTGCCAAACTTAGCAGCAAGTATATCACCTACCAAGTTATTTTACTAGCTCCTATTTGGTGTTCTTTATTAGAAACTGTACTGACATTTTTTATTAATTTTTATAGTTATTTAGTCTGATAAATTATTGGTAAGTGAGTTTTGTTTGTGTGGTATAACAAGGATTGTGCTGAGAGATATTACTATGTTATTTTTCCTAAAGCAATTCTAAAATGGTCAAAAAATTTAAAACAATATGACAGTATTGGACTCAGCTTCTAAATAATATAAATGGGTAATGTGTATATGTGTGAGATTTAATCATAGATTATTATATATGAGTCACAAAGATTTCATGATAAGCTATTTCTTTTTATGCACATTTAAATTATACATAGTATATTATTGAAATAATAATGTTTGCTGCAGAAACTGGTGGTTTCTTACATATAGTGTTTGATCACAGGGAAAGTTATCAGAATTTAACATTCTAAATCATATTTAAAAGAAACAGAATCCATTGCAATTTTGATTAGAGTTCTGAATCACAATGAACCACTGAGTGGTGTTCCTGATAACATGACATACATTTGAGCAGCTCTGGCTTACCCTGTCATTACTGAACGAATTTGGATTTTTTGATTCATAACTAATTAAAATGTTGAACTTAGAAAAAGGCATGTACTTTGTTATGAAAAGTTGCTTCAACTTAGAATAATTATTCCATTCTAAAGAAAATTTGGGCTCAATGTTGCCATCTTCTGATATTTTTTTTAGAAAAAAATAGAAACTGAGATTATATCAAAATCTGTAATTTATAAGTATTTTCAGAGTCAAATATTATTTATAAAATTAGGTACTAATCTCTAAGATTCCTATATGTGGAACCCAAACCAGTTTGGGTGCCTTTTGGACATTCTAAAATTCTAAACATACAAGAGAGTATCAAAGATTTATTTTTAGTCCCAAAATAAAAAAAAAGGCAAAACCTTCCTTTGTACCTTCCAGAGTTGATACTTAGGACATGAGAACTTCTATATCAGCCCCTTAATATTTGTGATAATTTAAATGTATTATTTCGAGTTCAAATATTAATTTAACCAGCTATTTTAAGTACAAAGACATAGTTACATGCATAAACAGAGCACTAACACACACACCATCACCACCACCTTAATAAATATTTAAGTACTATTTTCTTCTTGGGAAATTGTAAATCAAATATATAAAAGTGGAAGGAGGAGGATAAAATATACCAACATTTCAGTGAACATAAGAAAAATGAATTATGGATGCCATTATATATCATTCATGTTTAAAAGAACCTTTGTAACATGAATATTCAGTTTACAAAGCCTTGTTATAAATCAGCCATCATCAGTGAGGGATTTATCTTACTTTCCTGTGCTATAATAACTCAATGCTTTATGGGCAGAAAAATAAAGAGTAAATGGCTAAATTCATTAAACCTTAATATTATCTAGGAAAATACCAGCTGATTGGAAACTACCAAAGTATCTAATGCTTAATTCTTCCACAATGAGATAATTTATTAGTTCTTTGTTAAAAAGAAATAATGACGTAGTTTACAAAAGGTAAAACCATGCTCTTCTAGGACTACTACTTTTACAGTTCAAAGATAAAGATTTGTAGGGGCCAGGCAAGCTACATACAAATAATGTTTTCTGAACTTTGGTAGTGAATCTTTGATAAGTATTATCAAAGTTTACAACAAATCTTAGCGTAACAGAATTCCATGCCACATTTGGGTCTGGTCTAATATCCATGCATTTTTAAGCATTGTTTTCTTACCTTTTGAATTCAGAGGAACTTATAAAACTATTGATATGCAGGGAGAGTATAGGCAAATATTCTTTGAATACATTAAAAGAAATGAATGAAATGCTGACTTCCATTCCTATTTTAAATAGTACAAGTGACATTCATATGGAGGAATGTAAGCCTTTTAGATTGTCACCTATTTTTTGGTACAGGTTTTATAAAATACCTTTCATTTCATAACAGATAATCTCCATGTCTAGCACATTTTAAAATACCATGTCCTTTTAATGTAGATATCCAGATAGCTCAGTACCATTTGTTGGACATATTGTCATTTTGCCTGTGTGTGTTATTAGATTCTTTATCAAAATAGCAAATGTCAATATGTATATATATTTTTTCGGTGTCTTCTGTTGTCACATTGATCACATGTCTACTTCTATGCCAATTCTGTGTGGTTTTTATTACTATAGCTCTGCAGTAAACTTGAAATCAGAAATAGTGGTGGATCCAGAAATTATTGTTAAGAACTATTTTAGCTATCCTAGAATTTGTTTGTTTGTTTGTTGTTTGTCTTTCTTTTGAAGTTGAGAATTGTCTACAAGCATAGCAGAGTATCATTAATAGTGTCAGAAATTAGCTCCCTTACATAGAATGCATTTCAAGTTGGGCCAGTCATTGGTTTGGTATTGCCTCAATTTCTTCTCCCACTTTAGTCCTGTATATCTTGTCGGCAGCACAAATTTTGGGTTGACCGTTGTTCTATGGTTTGGTTGATAGCCCCTCCTTCCACTCTAAGTATCACCTGGCAATAGCAGCTGGCCAGTTCAGTCTCCAAATCACCTGCTGGGATAAATATTAGCTAAGGTCACCCCCATAGAGTATCCAGAAACTCCCTAATCCCAGATATCCAACTTGCAGCACTCTCCCACACTCCCTTTCTCCATACCTGAGTCCATTACCTGTTCCTTTCTATACCTCTGCTCCCAACCAATTTCCTCCCTCCATCCACCTCAGGTGAATATTTTATTTTCCCCTTTGTGTAAGATTCACACATCCTCTCATGGGCCCTCCTTATCATTTAGTTTCTTTGCGTCTATGAATTGTAGTAGAGTTATCCTGTACTTTATGGCTAATGTCCACTTGTAAGTAAAGACATACCATGTGTGTCTTTCTGGGTTTAGCTTACTTCACTCAGCATGACATTTTCTAGTTTTTCATTTGCCTGCAAATCTCATGACGTCTTTGTTTCTAAAGAGTGAATAGTATTCTATTGTATAGCTGTACCACATTTTCTTTATCTGCTTTTAAGTGTTTTTTGAAGTTGTCTGAAGGACTGAGTTGGAATTTGGTTGGGGATTGCACTGAATCTGTTGACTGCTTTTTGTAAGATGGCCACTTTTATTATGTTAATTCTATTGATCCATGAGCATGGGAGGTCTTTCTACGTTTTGACATCTTTAATTTCTTTCTTTAAAGACTTTACGTTTTAATCATATGCTTTCACTTGCTTGGTTAGTGTTACCCAAGATATTTTATATTATTTGAGATCATTCTTTAAGATGTTATTTCCCTGATTTCTTTCTCAGTCCAATTGTCTTTCATAAGTAGGAGAATTACAGATTTTTTTTTTTTTTTGAGTTTATCTTGCATCCGGTCACTTTGCTGAAAGTGTTTATCAGCTGTAGGAGTTCCCTGATGGAATTCTTAGGGTCAATTATATATATTGTCATATCATCTACAATTAAAGATTCTTTGCTTTTTTTTTTCCTTTTCAATTTGTATCCTCTTGATTTCCCTCGGTTGTCTTATTGCTCTAGCTAAAACTTTAAGTTCTATATTGAATAGATTTGGAGAGAGAGAAAAACCTTGTCTTGTTCCTGGTTTTATTGGAATTGCTTTGATTTTTTTTTCTTCATTTTATTTGATTCTGGCTATAGGCTTGCGGTGAATTGCCTTGTTATGTTTTGGCATGTCCCTGGTTGCTTAATATCTCCAGGACATTTATCATAAAGCGGTATTAGATTTTTTTCAAAGGCCTTCTGTATCCGATTAGATCATAGTATGCTTTGTTTTCTTTTAGTTTGTCTATATAGTAGATGACATTTATCTGATTTTTACTGATTTTCAAATATTGAACCATCCCAGCCTCTCTGGGATGAAGTGTTCTTAATCATGGTGGATGAAGTTTTTGATGTTTTTTGAGATTGAGCTGCCCAAAACACAAATGCAAGTGAATCAAAGACCTCAACATAAAACAAGATAAACTGAATCTGATAAAATGGTAAGTGGAAAATAGCTTTGAACATGTTGATCCAGGAGACAGCATCTTGAACAGAACACCAAATAGCACAGGTACTAAGACCAACAGTTAATGAATTGGACATGATTAAACTGAAAGCTTCTGTAAGACAAAGGGTACCATCAACTAGAAAAATGGTAGCCTACAGAATATAATTTTTTTTTTTTTACCAATTTCACATCTGATAGGGAATTAATATATCTAAAAGAGCTAAAGGTTTACATATCAAAAAATCTAAAATAATCCATTAAAAATGGGGTGCATATCTAAACAGACTATTACATAAAGTGGATGAGGATGTTTTCTGAGACTCTTAGATTGGAGGAACCAAGTAATCGGTTCTATGATATCTAAGCTATTCAAATAATTATTATTTTGGAGAGGGAAGGACATATTTTTATTGAATATTTTATTTATTTACATTTCAAATGTTATCCTCTTTCCTGGTTTCCCCTCCAGAAACTTCCATACCATTTTTCTTCCCCTGTTTCTATAAGTATGTTTACCTACCCACCTACCCACTCATGCCTCCATGCCCTGGCATTCCCCTGTACTAGGGCATTGAGCCTTTACAGGACCAAGGGTCTCTCCTCCCCTTGATGCCCAACAAAGCTGCTCTCTGCTACATATGTATGCAGCTGGACCAATGGAATGCTCCATGTGTAGTGTTTGTTGGTGGTTTCATCCTTAGGAGCTCTGGGCGGTCTGGTTGGTTGACATTGTTGTTCTTCCTATAGGGTTGAACTTTTTGTGATTTCTTTTTTTTAAATAAAAGATTCTTCTCTCATACAATACATTCTGATCTCAATCTGCCCTCCCTTCACTCCTCCCAGATCTCTCCTAAATCCCCTCTTCCTTGTATCTACTTCCCCTTAGTCTTTCAGAAATAAAACAGGACTCCAAGACACAATAAACACACATGGCAAAAATCAAAATTCTCACTGAAGCTGGATAGGGCAACCCATCAAGATGAAAAGTGTCCCAAGAACAGGCAAAAGAATCACAGACCCACTCTGACTGTTAAGAGTCTGACTAAACCACCAAGTAACACAGCCACTGCACACATGGAGAGGTCCAGACTCCTGCGGACACCATGCTTACTGCTTCAGTCTCTGTGAGTCCATGTGAGTCTTGTTTAGTTGAATCAGTGAGCTTTGTTCTTCTAGTGTCCTTGACTCATCTAACTGCAACAATCAATCCACCCTCTCAGCCATGGGAATCCTGAGCTCCAAAATGAGGAACCCTATGGAGACATCCAATTTAGATTTTCTCTCCACATGTCTCTATATCCTCTGATGATGACTGGACAAAGCATAAATCTATAAGGATAGTAGGAAATTATTAAGAATCCTTTCATTGATTTCTTTTTTAAAGACCAGTTATATTTGGTTAAACCATAGATTTCTGAGTTATATTGTCTCTAGTTCCTGGTCATCAAGCAGTGGTGGGAATGGGCCACTTGTCGAGTAGGCCTCAGCTTAATTCAGACATTGGTTGGCCATTCCCACAAATTTTGCTCGACCATTGCCCCACTACATCTTGCAAGCAAGACAGATCATTGGTCAAAGGTTGGTCCCTTAAGTTTCCTACTTTAAAGTCACATATTGTCCTTAACCCCATGTGGCAGAGAATCCAAAAATATGTTTATCTCAGACAATAGGTTTTAAAATGTAGATATACTGCAGAATAGTTAATGGTTACTGAGTAACAAATCTATTACTTCAACAGTGTACTTTTCTAATGAGAACATTTAATAACCTCTCTTAACATTGTCTAATAATGCAACTGTAATCATTAATTAGAGTTACCACACTGTACTAGATCTCTTATGCTTATTCTACTGCCCTACCTTAATGTATTTTTTTTTGACTAACATCCTTTCCTATAACACATATAACAGTATGTGTCTTCTTTAGAATAGGAATATCATAATCACTATTAACTCTTTTTCTCTTCCTCCAAAGTCTAACTAGTCCCTGGCATCCATGATACACTCCTCAACTTCAGTGAGATCAACTTTATTAGATTCATCTTTTGAGAGAGATTACAGTCATTTCTGTGCTTGCCTTATCTTGATTAGTATACTGCTATCTGTGTCCATCTATTTATTACATTTATTCCCTCAAGTTTACAAATTTATTAGTTCTAAGAGTTTTGAAATATGATCTTTATAATTTTCTAAATATGTAAGCATGACATCATCTGCATATTTCTAAATTTGAAGACTGTTATTGTTAATATTGCCCTATTTTTCTGTCTATGGCTTTTATGTACTGTTTAGAACAGAAATAGGTCAAGGGTGCAACTTATTTCAGATCACATTATTCATACAATGATTGTCTTGCAATGTGCTACTGTGATATATCATGCATATTGATTTACATATATTGATCCATCCATGCATACCTACCTAGGAATACTCTACAATTAAACATGGAGGGTGATTTTGCATAGTTTGCTATGGATTTTCATCCATGGCCATTTTGCTGAGGATATCTGAATATATATTAGTTCAACAGAGACACTAGCCTGAAATTTTCTTCTCTTGCATATGTCTTTCTTGGCTTTAGAATATGAATAACATCTCATAGAATGGGTTTGGAGATATTCTTTCATTTAAAGATATAGACTGGAGTATAGAATCCAATTGTAGAGGTTCTCAAGATCCAATTTTGAGATTGTTCTATCCAAGAACATATAGGAATATATGCACAGTGATAGAAAATAGAGATAGTTTACTACTAAAGAGAAAGAAAACTCATTATCATAAGTAGAATGTTCCAGAGAGGTAGGCCATTTATAATGCTCAAATATCCTATCATCAAAGTCCTCATTACTCACATGCCATTTATATAGTATTTACCTTATTATGTATACAATGATAGTGGGACTCTTACATGTTTTGTTTTGTTTTGTTTTGTTTCATGTAACCCATGTAGGTGACATAATGTCCTTCTGGCTCCTGGCTTCGAGGATGCTGATCTTGACACCCATGTCTCTACTTTCCTGCCACATTTTCACTGAAAAATTTCAGAAGCATGAGTGAAAACTAATAATGTTCTTCTTTGAATGTTTGTAATTCTGCTGTGGATTCATTGCATCAAATTCAGTGTTTTGCTGTTGTTGTTTTATATGGAAGATGTTTTTAATTAGCATTGTGTCAATCTCTCTATTTAATCTGCTCAAACATTATTTCTTGATACATCAGTTTTGATTGGTTACATATATCCAAACACGTGTCCACTTCAGTGTTATATATTTGACTCATAAATAATAATTTCAAATAACTTTTTTGTACTTCTGTAAAATCTGATTTGATGTTCCTTTCTTTTGTATTTATTTTAATTATTTTTCTTTTCTTTAGGATAGCCAGAAGGTTTTGTTTATTTGATTTCTATATATCTGCCTTAAAAAAACAGATTATTGTCATTTTAATCTATTGTAATCAGAACATGTACTGAAAATATAATCAGAAAATATACAAGTTTAAGTTTATTAAGACTTGCTTTTGTAGTCGTCTAACTTGATCTATTGCACGAGTGTTTCATCTATATTTGAGACAAATTTGGATTCCATAACTCTTCACTGAATAGTCTATACACGTCCATTATGTCCATTTGTTATAAAGTATAAATTTCACTGTTGGTTTTGTGTCTTAGTTACCTCTCCACCAGTGAAAGTGGGATGTGAGAACATTTCTTTTATATTGCAGCCTGTCTTTCCATTCCATTCTATTCTTTGTTTATATATGTGCTCCATAGTTACATGCATATATATGCACATGTATATTTATATGTATATATGATTGCTATGCATTCTATTTGAGATGATACATTTATTATAATATAATGACTATTTTTGTATAGTTTTAGTTGTAATTAATTTACTTTGATATGAATAAAGTTACTTCTGATCTCTAGGTTTTAGTTAATGTAATATTTTTCTATCACTTTACTTTAAATATATTTCTACACATGATATGAGTCTTATGCAATCCTGATATGGCTGAGTTCTTTTTTTTAAAATCCCATCTATTTAGTATCTCCAGAGTACTTAATGAAATTATATTGAAGATAAATGCTGAAAAATATTTATGATGGGGGTGGGGAAATTGTTCAGCAGTCAAGTGTACTTATTATTGTAGAGGACCAGAATTTGGTTCACAGAAACCACATTGTGGCTACAACTATCTCTACCCAGTTCCATGTGATGCATTGCCCTCTTCTGACCTCTGAGTTCACCAGGCATATACATGGTACACATATACACCTGAAGTGAAAGTTCTCAAACATAAAATAAGTGAATCTAAAAGGAGAAATTTAAAATAACTTTATTAAATTGACTTCTAGTCTCTCTCCTCCATCCTTCCTCCTGTCTCTTCTTCCCTCCCTCACTTCCATCCTTCCTATTCACCTATGAAGAATGAAGGAATGGATCTCTCACTTAGAAAACATGTTGATAAAAGTTTAGAGCTCTGCATGGGTCCTTCAAATTCACATTGTTCCTATTTTAATGTGAAATTATCTCCTTTTCTTAGAGTACATTGCCCAGACAAACTATGATGAGACATGGGGATGTTGTGTCCTTATTTCTTTCCTATCTCAGGCTAACCAGAATCTTGGTTAAAAGAAATTAGATATAAGCTTATTTTTGCAGAGCACAAGGAATTCATTATTTCCCAACATGCCTTGACTGTTTCATGACTATCTCTGGTCTCCACCGTAGTCTTTGCTATTTTAACCTTTTACTTAGCTAGCATTTGTTTATACCTGCTACCCTACTACTCACAATCCATCCACACACAATCACATTAAATAAGTACATGGAAGCCAATGTTATTCATATAATCCTAAATCTGATCTTACACACTTCATGGTTAAAATTTTCCCATCCATATTAGTTGATACTTACTTAACAGTGGGGACAGAACAGACCATTTCAAGGAGGAAGATGTAGTTTAAATTTGCAATGTTGAGTACTGAAAAGGTTGAATTATGAATTACAGATAAAATTTGGTAACAAAGAGCATTAAAACCCAATTCAAAGAAGTTAAATATGAAATTTTTAACTACTAGGCAAACATATAAGAAGAAACGTTTAAGACTTTGTCACACTCAAGGAGATGATTTACCTAAATAAAAATTTTAAGTGCTTTTTCTGGTCAATCCTAAAATAAATTACATTTAATCTACATCTAACAATGAGAATGTTTTCATTACTAGTCATAGATCCCAAACCTCCAAGTTGATAAAGTCTCAGTGTAAAAGCTCATGTTGTAATGTAAAAACATGTTACTCTGGGGCTGGAGCAATGACTCAGGGGCTAAGAGCACTGACTGCTCTTCCAGATGTTCTGAGTTCAATTCCCAGCAACCACATGGTGGCTCACAACTATCTGTAACAGGGATTCGGTGTCCTGTTCTGGTGTGTCTGAAGTGTATTCACATAAAGTAAATAAATCTTCATAAGTACTGTACATTTGCTTTTGATAGACAGTTTTCTAAGCAATAGGCAGTGCACATTTGATTATCTTTCACTTAGAAAAAAAAATCACAGTTGCTGATTAGCAATGGTATTGTTCTCTGCCCTAGCAGAACTTTAAAAAAAAAAAAAACTCTGCTGTTGCTCTGGAGTTTCTTTGTTCCATATACTTTCACCAATGCCTCTTTTAGTTAATGCCATTAATGAAACTTGAATTATAATGTCAGCATTAACAATAACAGTCAAGAAACATCTGGGAACTAATGTTTTTGAACATTTAGTATATTCTAAAACGCTCTGTTGTATAGTTTTTGTTTTTATTTCTTTTCACTTAGATTAAGTGATTGAGTCTTGCTATGTAATGCATTCATTGTTGTAGTGTTTCGAATTGATTCTTTCTCTTGTACTGGGCTTTGAATCTGAAGTCACCCAAACACTAGGCAATTATTTTATGATTGAGTTATATCCTTAGTCCTTGGTTTATCTTTTCTTTTCATTCAGAGTGTCATGGATTTACACAGACTGGCCTTGAACTCACTTTAGCTGAGCAAATCTTGACCTAGTAATACTCCTGGATCCAGCTATTGATTGGTGTAAGGTGGAATCTTGGGAACGTTTTGATTTACATTTCCCTGATGACTGGGATTACAGAAATTTAAGACCTGCTCCCACAGACCCAGCATATTATACATTCCTTTGCCTTTTTTTTTTTGTTGTTGTTGACAAAATGCTGGCCTCCTGTGTGTTTAGCCTAGGCTGCCTTGAGTGCCAGATGGCTTCTGAGTCTCTGTACATTCTTAATCAGACTCTTTTAATTGAGTAAATGAGATCATAAGGCTTTCTCTGACATTTCAAGTTCCAGCTATTATCTTTGGTGATAAAGATTTGTGATTATTTCAAGGATGATGAAGAAAACGTTACATTTTAATGCCTCATTTCTGTCAAGTGCATTAATTATTGGATTGAATATAACATTTTCACTTTTCTTTATATTTCATGCTTAAATATCAGAAATGGAAAATATACAGGTGCGCTGACTGAATAAATTAGTTTTTGTGGGAACCATGAAGTTCAGGCTTGCCACTTCTTATTATGTTAGTACTTTTGCATTACTGTGGTATGTGAGCAGATTACTGTGCTTGGGATTAATATTCACAACATAAGAACAAAGTTGGGAGCTTTTCCACTCAACTGACCTGCCTTCTGAAAACGATAAGAAGTTCCACGTAATCCTCGGTGATGTATCCACTTTCCAATCCTCAAACTGTTTTCTATCACTATCAGTGCTTGAGCAATTTAATTAGAGTATTTAAAAACAATCTCAATGTTAATGCCAGAAAACAGTCTCTGGTATAAAGAGGTTGGACCAAGCTAGAAAACTTACTGAAGTTTTGGATACTGGTACATGATTGTCTGCCTACATATCTAATTTCTTGACTTTTATTTTCCCCTAGTTTGAATGACTTTAGATTTATTTAATTCAAAGACTTACAGCGAAGAGGTAAGAATCTGCATAAATCAATATCATTAAGTAATGTGTTATCTTTAGTCCTAATCATGCGGTATCTCCTCACTTAGGGAAGAGATTATAAATAATATATAAGTATATTATTTATGTGTTACAAACTCTGGACACAGTGTGAGGTTTAGTATCTCTGCTTTTCTCTAGAACTTTATACCACCTATTTTTTAATGTATTGACTTTGAAATTAAGCTTATTCATAATTTCCAATTTTCTTATGAGAAAAAAATATAGGATTATAAATATACCACCAATATTTTCAGGGAGATTTAGTGAGAGAGTAGGTATTAAATACTTAGATTCATATTTCGTAGTGAGTAGGATCTTAGAAAGTGAACAGGATAGGGTGTGACCTTTAAAAGCCTCGTTTCTTCTCGAAGGTCAGAAAAACTGACTTTGAATGCACTGTACTGCCCTGCCTAGACATTTTATGCTGATGACATGTTGGACACTGATTTCTATCTAGATATTTTGAATTTGGTTGTGGTGCCCATGTGGCACCCCCTAATAGGAGCATTGGATTCTGGGTCTCAGATAAACTTTCTGCATAGCAGTAGTATCCATTGCATTGGTGTGAAAAGCAACACTGTGGTTTTCTTACAAGAAGAGCTTGTGTAGCACCACTCTGTATAGTTGTGTAGATACACTCTGTCATCTACCTTGCTCCATGGCCATCTGTGTCGTATGTCTATGTAGGGGCATGTGCACTTGCACATAGGTCTATGGAGGCCAGATCAGGGGCACATGGAGCCAAAGGTATAGATTTAGCTTAGGTCTCCTGGACAATCATTACATGCCCTTCACTTGTGAGTCATCTTTTCGGTCCTAATAAAAATAATTTAACTGTGAGGAAAATCAAACACTAAAATGATCTGACTCATCTGCTAACTTTGCCCCGGTAAGTATAGTTTCTTTGTAAAATTTGAAAATCATGAAAATGTTAATATAAAACTAAACTATGAAGAGAGCACAAATCCAACACTTAATAACATCATGTAAAATTTCATAATCGGTTTTTATAAAATTCATATTTGCATCAAATAAGACACAAATTTATATTTAACCTTTATGTGTATTGAATTAGAGAGCTTGAAATTATTATGTAAAGAATTGAATTCTAATATTATATAAGCCAGGTAACATGTTCTTCACTTATAGATGAAGTCTGGCAGAGATTATCAGAGCGTTGATAACTTGCCTAAAACCAATTTGTCCCATTAAGCTGATTTCTCATGAAAAGAAGAAAACCTCTTATTTTACAATAAACAAGCCTAGTAAAATGTATGTATAGAAACATTATTTTGAAAATATTTAATGCTATCATGAAGTTGGTATTTCAGCAGTAAGATTCTTCTTGCCTTAGCTCTTTTCCAGGTTTTTAACTTTGTGAGAACATATTCACTACAAAAAGTTCCCTTTTTTTTTTCAAAAAATGTCAAGACATTTTATATTAAAAATAATAAAATTTTAATACTCTTGCTTTATAATTAATTTTACATTTTATGAATCAACATGGAATAATGTATAGTGAACAGCACACAAATTCTGAATCTTGGCTACAACTCTTAAGCAGTATTCATAAATAATTTTTTCTGGAATAATTTGAATACATCAGATTACCTTTAAATTTTATAGTTTTCTCACCTTTATGGTTTTCAGGAAACTTTAATTAAACATATGTTGCCATTTTGAGTTATATCTGTAAGAACCTTCATGATTTGAACTCCAAAGGCCAACTAATATGAGGTTGGTTTGTCAAGAAATACTCCAGCTTAGAATCACAATGAAACACGATGCAGAATGCCTAACAAATAATGCAACTTCCGGTCTCATTCTTCATGTGGATGACATTGCTTAGCTAGATTATCTGTCACTGGCTTTCTGTCAAAGTAAGATTAATTTTTGAGACTTGTAGTCAGGAGGCTGAACGAAATATAAAGGGTGAACAGTGGAAAGGAAAATAAGATTTAGAGTGTTTGAGAAGGCTTCTCCAGGCTGCATGGGTGTGGGCAGGTTGAGAAGCATTTTTCTGTGACTTGAGGTCAAAGAGCTCTATTTCTGAAGACCACTACAAGAAATAGTCCTGAGCTGGGAGAGCACCTAGTGATGACCAAGTCTTTAATTCTTTAACTTGTCTAAGACTAATCTTCAATTCAAACAAAAAAAAAGGGATTTTGGAAACATAGGTATATCAATATAAGTTTCAGTGTAGAATCTATCTTTGTGATCTTTATAATCTTGAAAGATTTAATAATTCCAGTTTCAACATAATTTCTGGAATAGCAGGGTCCTCGGGTAGTATTATATCCAGTTTTCTGAGAAACCGCCTGACTGATTTCCAGAATAGTTGTACCAGCTTGCATCTCCACCAGCACCAGAGGAGTGTTCCTCTTTCTCCACATCCTTGCCAGCACCTGTTTTCTCCTGAGTTTTTTGATCTTAGCCATTCTGATTGATGAGAGGTGAAATCTCAGGATTGTTTTGATTTGCATTTCCCTGATGACTAAGGATTTGGAACAATTGTTTAGGGGTTTTTCAGCCATTTGATATTCCTCAGGTGAAAATTCTTTGCTTAGCTTGTACCCCATATTTAATAGGGTTATTTGGCTCTCTGGAGTCTATCTTCTTGAGTTCTTTGTATACATTGGATATTAGCCCTCTGTGTGATGTAGAGTTGGTAAAGATCTTTTCCCAATTTGTCGGTTGCAGTTTTGTCCTTTTGACAGTGCCCTTTGCCGTACAGAAAGAGAAGCTTGGAATACCCAGGAAAGAGTTCACATATCAAATGATGCCCAAGAAGAAGGAAGGAGAGGCCCCTGGTCCTGGAAAGGCTCAGTGAAGCAGTGTATGGGAATACCAGGATAGGGAAGCGGGAAGGAGTTGATTAGGGAATAGGGGGAGGGGAGAGGGCTTATGGGACTTTCGGGGAGAGGGGATCTTGGAAAGGGGAAATCATTTGAAATGTAAATAAAGAATATATCGAATAAAAAAGTAATTTCTGAGGATACCACTACCTAGGAGTTGATTACATTTAAAATTTTGAAGATTTACATAATAGGATACTTGCTTTAATACTTTCCCTTTAAAAACAAAAGATATAAAAAGCATGTCAATATTGCGAAAAACATGAGATATCATCCAGTATTTACCACATATTTATTAGATGAGAGAGAGAGAGAGAGAGAGAGAGAGAGAGAGAGAGAGAGAGAGAGAGAGAGAGAGAGAGGCTAACTGAATTTCAGTGTTAAAATTTCAGAGCAGTAATAGATATTCATGCTTTTTTCTTTGACAATAGAATAATAATAAAGCATGAGACGTATTTCTACTAACCCATTTCCTAAATCTATTTTAGATAAAAAAGAAAACCAAAGTGAAATTGTCAGAGTATTACAAGAGACATTTGTATAAATCCAATGGTTTTATTTACCAATTTCTGAAGGTGAATAACATAGGCAAGACTGACAGCATTATCATACATAAATATAACATCTATCATTATAATTATTGCTGGGACTACTATAACTAATGTGACTCACACACTAGCTATTTCTAGCTTTGTCAATAACCAAAGCTAAAATGTTTAGTCTGGATAATAATGAGAAACTAATACCATGCATCTCATTTACTACTCTCCTGCCTTATTTCTTCTGCCTCTCTCCTTTTCTCCCTCCCCTCTGTTCTTTCTGCCCTCCAGCATTCTGTTCCATCACTCCTTTTTCTTACTTCTTTCCTGCTTCCCACTTCCTTTCTTTGCTCTTCATTCCTTTATTTTTCCCAGTTCCCTGGCTTCTTCTCTTCCTTTCCTGTCTTTCCTCCTTTGTCTTTATTGAGTAGTTAACAAGTGAACACTGTTGATACTCAAGGTATACATTTTCATGTTTGGATATATGTGTGCCTTGTAAGATTAATTTTGTAATCAAGGTAATGCATATACTCATCTAACCCATTTGAGTATGTGCTAATAACACTTAAGATCCACTACTTTTTAAAAGCTCTAGTGCCACTAAAAGCATGTCTTGGGATTTATCATCTTGTAACTGAGAATACTCTATTCTTTGTCTAACACCCTATGTTAGATATATTTCTATTGCTGTGATTAAAGTTGCTAAGACTAAAAGAAGTTTAGGAGTTTATTTGATATATACATCCCTATCACAAGCCATCATTGAAGAAAGCCAAGGCAGGAACTGAAACATGGTTGGAACATGAAACTAGGAACTTAAGTAGAAGTCATGGAGGAAAACAAGTACTTAGATCCACTTGGCTTGCTCAGCTTCCAATTTAATCACTTAAGACTGCTTGTCCAAGGAATACACCACCTTCAGTTTCACCTACAGAAACATTGATAGGGGCATCTTCTCTGTTAATTTTTCTCTTCCTGGATAATTCTAGCAGTGTTATGTCAACAAAAAAAGTTAACCAGGATACAGTCCACTTCGTTTTACTGACTCATGATAAGCTCTCTCTTTTCTCAGCTTTTGAGATTCCACATATGTAAGAAATCACATTTTTTTTTCTGCCTGAATCTGGCTTATATCATTTAACATAACCCTCCAGATTTATACATGTTATAAATTACAGAACAGCTTTCTCTCTTAAAGATGAATTGTGTTTGCAGGTTCTATGCATGTTTCCATACCCATTCACTCACTTGCAGACAAATATTTATGTGAAGAGTTGAATTATATCATGTATACTTTGGGCCTGTTAAAATGTCTATATAATTTTGTCTCATTTTGGTAATATCGTATATGAGATGAACATCCTTGTACTGCTGAGATGAATTTCCCCTCTTGATGATATGTGTAAATTCCAATGAACAACTAGATTTGGTATGTCAGTATTTGGTTTATAAGTTTTTATGTGTGTTCATCAGTGACATTCAACTGTGGTTTTCTTTTACTGTGGTGCCTTGAGTTGGTCTAAGTATAACTTCATAAAATTACAAAGTTTCTGTACGGCAAAGGACACCATCAAAAGGACAAATCGGCAACCAACAAATTGGGAAAAGATCTTCACCAATCCTACATCAGATAGAGGGCTAATATCCAATATATATAAAGAACTCAAGAAGTTAGACTCCAGAAAACCGAACAATCCTATTAAAAAATGGGGTACAGAGTTAAACAAAGAATTCTCACCTGAAGAACTTCGGATGGCAGAGAAGCATCTTAAAAAATGCTCAACTTCATTAGTCATTAGGGAAATGCAAATCAAAACAACACTAAGATTTCATCTTACACCAGTCAGAATGGCTAAGATTAAAAATTCAGGAGACAGCAGGTGTTGGAGAGGGTGTGGAGAAAGAGGAACACTCCTCCACTGCTGGTGGGGTTGCAAATTGGTACAACCACTCTGGAAATCAGTCTGGTGGTTCCTCCGAAAACTGGGCACCTCACTTCCAGAAGATCCTGCTATATCACTCCTGGGCATATACCCAGAGGATTCCCCACCATGTAATAAGGATACATGCTCTACTATGTTCATAGCAGCCCCATTTATAATTGCCAGATGCTGGAAAGAACCCAGGTATCCCTCAACAGAAGAGTGGATGCAAAAAATGTGGTATATCTACACAGTGGAGTACTATTCGGCCATTAGAAACAATGAATTCATGAAATTCTTAAGCAAATGGATGGAGCTAGAGAACATCATATTAAGTGAGGTAACCCAGACTCAAAAGGTGAATCATGGTATGCATTCACTAATAAGTGGATATTAACCTAGAAAATTGGAATACCCAAAACATAATCCACACATCAAATGAGGTACAAGGAGAAAGGAGGAGTGGCCCCTGGTTCTGGAAAGACTCAGTGAAGCAGTATAGAGCAAAATCAGAACAGGGAAGTGGGAAGGGTTGGGTGGGAAAACAGGGGGAGGGAAGGGGACTGATGGGACTTTCGGGGAGTGGGGGTCCAAAAAAGGGGAAATCATTTGAAATATAAATAAATATATCAATAAATTAAAAAAAAATAAAAAAAAGAACACCCTGGTCTGATGAAGGAATTCTGCATATTGAGTTTGGTAGCACCCACTTGGAACCCCCACATTCAAAAAACTGAAGGAAGATAATCTGTGAGTCGAGGCAGCCTGGGTTTTATATATATATAAAATGAGGCCCTTATTAAAGCAGCAATGAAGTTCAGAAGTGTTTTCTTTTCAACTTCTTGGAATTTCAGGAAAGTACTAAACTTAATTCTTAATAAATTCCTGCATGAGGTTGGCAATAAAACAGGTATTAGCATTTTCTAGATGAATGCGGTGACTTGTAGGGAAACCTTTCAGAATACATTAAATTTGGCAGTACTCTTTTCCACCAATCCTAAAGGTATGCATGCTAAGACAAATGAAACCTGTTGAAAACATTGCTTTACTTCACTACAGCTTGAATACCTAATAGCCCCACTAATATGTTGATTAACTGCATTAACTTAACTTCTTTCTTGTCTGAGGCCTAAAAAAACTCATGTAGGGCTCCAGGGTGGAACATATACTTCACTGTTGCTTGAATTTGTGCTTCTGGCCTTTGATCTCTCATATTTATCTAAAATAAGAACTTGTCTCTTACTTCCTTTGAAGAAAGGCTCTTTTGTATTACTGATTCCATGTAGTACTCATAAGTAAGCTCTATGAATTATTTTAGGACCAAATATTAAATTGCTTCTGTGAGACTTTTTGAACTAAGAAAGAATAAAGATGATAAATACTTCATATATCTGCATTTCTTATTAACTACAGAGAGTGCAGTCCCTGTAAATCTGCTAAAAAAATATATAAGCAAAATCAAAATTGTATTACATGAATGCATGTAAAGTTTTCAAATTGATTTTTAACATCAATAAAATCTAAGCATATTATGCTTATGATGTGAACATAGCAAAATCAATAAGTAAAACATGAAAAGCCATAAATATTAATCATTCTAGAAATTTTCATCAAAATCAAAGACAGAATAAATTTATATCATATTTCATTTTATAGTGATTTCATAACTCCACCTGTCTTAGTACTTTGCCTGAATTTTTTTTGCTTACATTGTCTTTAAGAAGTAGAACTCAGATAGACAATGGGAAAACACTAATAATATAGTATAACTAAATATTTTATTGACAAAGGAATGGCTTAAAGAACATTTTTATATTAGAATGAAATAATTTCATTAATCATTATTTATAGGCTGCCTGGTTGATTACTGCTAGTCTAGGTTAAACATCAGATAAAAAGATAAGCTTTGAAACTGTAATAGATATCTTTAAGATTTTTCCAGTGAAAAGTTACAATTTGTACATAAATATTAGAGATGATGCCTCCAATATTATAGTAAGAGGTCAGAGCATACTTGCCTATTACTAATAACAATATTTCAGGGCAGCATTTTATTTTGCAATCTTATTTTTATCAAATGGCTTAAAATAAGCTTAAAATATACTACTTGGTGTTGAGTATACTGGGTTTCACTCAACATTTGCACTCACAAGGCTGAGGGAAAAGGTTGGCAAGTTTGTGGACAGTATGAACCCTTCATGACACCTGTTTCAGTCACCAACCACATATATGCAATTATTATTTATGTGTCATAAGTGTGTACTCTGGGTTTGAATAAGAATCGCCCAAAGGATCATAAGTTTGAGTACTTTGTTTCTCTGTGGTGAAATTCCTTTTTGGAAGGATTAAGAGGTATAGCTTTTGTACTGGCTAGTTTTGTGTGTCAACTTGACACAGGCTGGAGTTATCACAGAGAAAGGAGCTTCAGTTGGGGAAGTGCCTCCATAAGATCCAGATGTGGGGCATTTTCTCAATTAGTGATCAAGTGGGGAGGGCCCCTTGTGGGTGGTACCACCTTTGGGCTGGTGCTCTTGGGTTCTATAAGAGAGCAGGCTGAACATGCCAGGGGAAGCAAGCCAGTAAGGAACATCTCTCCATGGCGTCTGCATCAGCTCCTGCTTCCTAACCTGCTTGAGTTCCAGTCCTGACTTCCTTTACTGATGAACTGCAATGTGGAAGTGTAAGCTCAATAAACCCTTTCCTCCCCAACTTGCTTTTTGGTCATGGTGTTTGTGCAGGAATAGAAACCCTGACTAAGACAGCCTTATTGGAGGAAAAATGCAGTGGGCATGGACTTTGAAGTTTCCATAAGCCATTCCGAAGTTTTTTCTTTCTCTTCCTTGTGCTGTGATAAAGAGGATAAACAGGCTGAGAAAGAAATTAGGGAAATGACACTATTCACAATAGTCATAAATAATATAAAATACCTTGGTGTGACTCTAACCAAGCAAGTGAAAGATCTGTATGACAAGAACTTCAAGTCTCTGAAGAAAGAAATTGAGGAAGTTCTAAGAAGATGGAAAGATCTCCCATGCTCATGTATTGGTAGGATTAATATAGTAAAAATAGCTATTTTGCCAAAAGCAATATACAGATTCAATGCAATCCCCATCACAATTCCTAGTAAATTCTTCATAAAGTTAGAAAAAGTAATTTGCAAATTCATCTGGAATAACAAAAAAACAAGGATTTCAAAAACTATTCCCAACAATGAAAGAACTTCAGGGGAAAGTACCGTCTCTGAGCACAAACTGTACTACAGAGCAATAGTGATAAAAACTGCATGGTATTGGTAAAGAGACAGACAGGTAGATCAATGGACTAGAATAGAAGACCCAGAAATGAACTCAAATACCTATGGTCACTTGATCTTTGACAAAGGAGCTAAAACCATCCAGTGGAAAAAAGACAACATTTTCAACAAATGCTGCTATTCAATTGGTGGTCAGCATGTAGAAGAATGCAAATTGATCTATTCTTTTTTTTATTATTGAAAAAGGAAGTAAAAACATTTTATGATAGAATTGAAGATTTACATGGAAAATATTTCTTATAAAATAGAAGAGATATCTAGAAAAACATTTTAAAATTGACAATTTTCATGGAAATTAAAGAGTAAATGGTAGATATAAAAATTGCTAAATTAATTGATAAAGGAAGAAGAAACATTTTATGATAGAATTGAAGATTTACATGGAAAATATTTCTTATAAAATAGAAGAGATATCTAGAAAAACATTTTAAAATTGACAATTTTCATGGAAATTAAAGAGTAAAATGGTAAATATAAAAAATTGCTAAATTAATTGATAAAGGAAGAAGAAACATTTTATGATAGAATTGAAAATTTACATGGAAAATATTTCTGATAAAAATTGTGGAAAGATGTGGAAAAACATGTGAAAATTGAAGATTATCATGGAAAATTTTATATAGATATAATCATGTAATCTTCAATTTTACCTGAACATGTTTATAATTCCACTTTCAGTAAACTTAAAATTATTTTTATGCCAGCCATTTTATCTGTATAATTTTGCATGATAATCTTCAATTTTAACATGTTTTTCTATATATTTCTTCAATTTTATCAGAAATATTTTCTATGTAAATCTTCAACTTTATCAGAAAATGTTTATAATTCCACTCTCAATCTATTCTTATTTCCTTGTACAAAACTCAAGTCCAGGTGAATCAAAGACCTCCACATAAAACCAGATACACTGAAACTAATAGAAGAAAAAGTGGGCAAGAGCCTCAAACATATGGGCACAGGGGAAATTTTGCTGAATAGAACACCAATGGCTTATGCTCTAACATCAAGAATCAACAAATAGGACCCCATAAAACTGCAAAGTTTCGGTAAGGCAAATAACACTGTAAATAGGACAAAACGGCAACCAACAGATTGTGAAAAGATCTTTACCAACCCTATATCCAATAGAAGGGCTAGTATCCAATATATACAAAGAACTCAAGAAGTTAGACTCCAGAGAAACAAATAAACCTATTAAAAAATTCACTCAGAACTAAACAAAGAATTCTCAACTGAGGAATACCAAAGGCCTGAGAAGCACCTAAAGAAATGATCAACATCCTTAGCCATCAGGGAAATGCAAATCAAAACAACCCTGAGATTCCACCTCACACTATTCAGAATGGCTAAGATTAAAAACTCAGGTGACAGCAGATGCTGTTGTAGATATGGAGAAAGAGGAACACTTCTCCATTGTTGGTGGGATTGCAAGATTGTACAAACACTCTGGAAATCAGTCTGATGGTTCCTCAGATAACAAACAAAGTACTACCTGAGGATCCAGCTACCTATACCACTCCTGGACATATACCCAAAAGTCCTGAGTGGAGGACACATGCTCCACTAAGTTCATAGCAGCCTTATTTATAATAGCTAGATGCTGGAAGCAGCCCAGATATCCCTCAATGTAGGAATGGATACAGAGAATGTGGTACATATACACAATGGAGTACTATGCATCAATTAAAAACAATGAATTCATGAAATTCTTAGGTAAATGGATGAAATTGTAAAATATACTGGGTGAGGTAACGCAGTCACAAAATAACACACCTGGCATGCACTCATTGATGCATATTAATTGATGCACTCATTGATGCATAAATGGATATTAGCCCCAAAGCTCAGAATACCTAAGATACAATTACAGACCACATGAATCTCAAGAAGAGTAAAGACCAAAGTGTGGATGCTTCAGTGATTCTTAGAAGGGGGAACAAAATATTCATGGGAGAAAAGATTGAGACAAAGTGTGGATCAAAGACTGAAAGACTGCCCCACCTGGGAATCTATCCCATATACAGTCACCAAACCCAGACACTTTTGCAGATGCCAACATGTACTTGCTGACAGGAACCTGATAAATCTGTCTCCTGAATCTCAAGAGCCTGACAAATACAGAAGTGAATGTTCACAGACAACATCTGACTGAGCACAGGAATCTCTATGGACGAGTTATAGGAAGAACTGAAGGAGCTGAAGGGGTTTGCCACCCCATAGGAAGAACAGCAATATGAACCAACCAGACCTTGCCCAGAGCTCCCAGTGACTAAACCACCAATGAAAGTGTACACATGGAGGGACTCATGGCTCCAGCTGCATACATACTAGAGAATGGCCTTGGATACATACTAGAGGATGGAAGGAGATGCCCTTGGTCCTGTGAAGGCTTGACGCCCCAGTGTAGGGGAATGTGAGGGCAGGGGGGTTGGAGTGAGTAGGAGGGTGGGTGAACACCCTTATAGAAACAGGGGGAGGGAAGATAGGATAGGGGTTTCCAGAGGGGAAACCAGGAAAGGGAATAATATTTGAAATGTATTTATATATATATAAATTCAATTAAAAAAAGATAGGAGCATACTATTCTAGTACCATGCTTACTACTGCAATACCATGCTCAACTCCTGCCATACTCCGTGCTATGATGTCATTGACTCTAACCCTCTGAAACCATAAAATCCCAATAAAATCTTGCTTCTATACATTGCCTTGACTAGCGTATCTTTTTATAGCAATAAAAAAGTAACTAAGGTGAACTTTTTTGAAATTCACTCAAAAGATTTATCTTTATCTAAACTGTAGGACACATATTCAGGTTTCTCTTTAGAGCATATCATTGTTTGCTTTTTGAAAACCATGGGGTACCTACCTTTCCCATAAAGAAACATAAATGAATATTCATTTATTTTCAGGACAATAGTTTAGATATTGGTTTTATTAGTATTGGTATATAATTAGAAGAGTCAACATTGAGTTAATTACTTCATAGAAAATACTGATGCATGATTTTAAAAAGTAGTTTTAAAAGTGTATTTTCTGAAAAGAAAATGTTTATAAAATATCTAATCTCTTACATCTAATATTTTTAAAGGTAGCTGTCAGCTGACAACTTCATGTGGACTCAGATTTCCATTTCATTTCAATGTTCGGATCCTGAACAACATAATTATCTAAATGTAACAATAATTTATTTTTCTAAAAGATAACAACTGTAAATCAATACTACATTAATTATGCTTTCCAATCCAATAGTGGAAACAGTCAGGTTTAATTGTATAGATTAGAACATCACTTTATTCCCACACTCTGTTGTCATTTGGAAACAAATGTTTTATGTGTTGTAATGGAAGGCATTTTCTTAAATACTTCTGCAATGGTTTCTATTAGAATAATGTAGATTCTGCTATTTTCTGTTGTGTTGGTATTGTCTTTAAAGAATGAAGCATATGGCAGCAAGAATAAAATTGATGAAGTTGATTATATTCATTCCTCATTTATGGAAATTTGTAGAATGAAGACAGAGAGAAGACTTTTCAAAGGTAAGTTATAAAAACCAAATAGTAAACTCTCTTTATTAGTGGAAACTTGATGCCATTTATTTTTGCAGATTCATATTTGTTATTGGAGATTTATTGAGGAAAATACAATTATTCAAGTGCAATTTAAAACCAACTTTGAGAGATGAACTGTTATCTTCCCAATGTTTTCTTTTTGGAAGGAGAGGGATAAGTTTTAATTTTGTTTGTTCTGTTAATTGTAAAAGGAAACCCTCATTTCTCTCTTTGTCTCTTGCCTTCCTCTGACTTAATTTCTATTTGTTCATCCGCAATATAGGGAAATTCAAACAACAGGCAGAAAATTGATACTTGAATTGTAAATAGAGGTGGTTTAGGGACAAAAATGGAACAATCATGCTTTTATTTATTCTTTAATCATGTAAAAAATATTATTTTGAAAATTGCTACTTTTATAGTTAGTATCATCACACTTTTTTCTTCAAAATGCACAATTTACAAATTTAAATAATTGACTTTATAGTCTCTCCTGCCTGAGTATAAGCACCAGCAGTATTTGTGTATAAAACAAAACAAAACTCCAGGTCAAGAAAATAGAATAGTGAAGACCTAACCTTCCAGTTGAAGTGCTTCAATCTCTTTGGCTAAGGGGCCTTTTATAGGAAGGTGGCATCATCTTAAACCACGCTAAAAAGATGGATGGATTAATTAGTTCTTTAATGAAATATTGTAGTTTTCCTTCCCAGAGTCCATGCCCCTAGAGAAAGACCTTACAAGCTATAATCATGTAAGAGTCTAAAGTCTATACAAAATCCAGGATTATTCCAAAAAGTGTAACTTTTATTTTTCTTTCTTTTACATCTTTCCTAAACATGGCTTTCTTTTTAATGATTTGTAAACCACAGCCTGTAACCCTGTGACATTAAGGACTTAACTATTCTTTCTCTCAGGTGCTCCTCCCAGTCAAATGTCTGAAGTCCATACCAGCTTAATAGTGTGCATTTGCACTTCCTGCCTCCTCTTCCTGGCAGCATATAAAGTTCACATCTTCCCTGTCTTGTAGCCTTACTTTTATACTTTAATAATATTGCCCTTGAGCTTACATTTGAGTTCACTCTTAAATTTTTTATTAATGAAACTAAGAGCCTCCTAAGATGATTCTGATGTCCCTTGGCTTAGCAGTTTGCCTTTCAGACTTAGGAACTGTCCTACAAAATCCACTAAATTTTTCTTAGTTCTTGCACACAAGTGAGAAATGGTGGCAATCATTCTATTTCTTTTATCAATCATATTTTTATTGTTGTAACAGCATTTAGCGTAGAATTTCTTTTATAATAGATATTCAAAAAATACTAACCTTTGTTATATTTGTAAAATGATTGCTTATTTTACTACCAAACTACTTTCATCTTATCTGGGTACCTTGTATAAAATGTTTATGTAAGTACGTACATAAATCATAAATGTCTGTATGTGTATATAATCTCTACAACTTATACAATGTTTTAGATAACTATGTTTAAGCCATAAATGACTTTTTATTTTCTTTCATTAAAAACAAATCACTATTATTGGTGTGGCATTTTGTGTGTGTGTATGTTGGTACATGTGTGTGTATATCTGAAGTATGTGTTGGGACTAATATCAAGACATATATGCAACAATTGTACAGTCAATTGACTACTATTTTAGTGTGTGTTCCAAAGACTGAACTCATGTTGCCAGGTTTATAAGGCAAGTTTGATAACCCACTGAGCCAGGCCCAAAGATGGCCTCTTAAGAAGCAATTCAGCTCCTTAACCACATTCAGCTTCTCATCCCAAATATATGCTTCCACTTAACTAATCACTACGACACCCCATATATGCATTAGAGCTCTGCAGATAGAAAGATCAAAACAATTGTGTGTTTCTGTAAATGTCACTCTTTCTCTACCTCTTCCTCCTCTCCCCACTGCCATACAAATGATGGATTATAAGAAACTTCTTCATGAAGTTATAGTGTATATGGATTCAGTCTAAGAAGAGCTGGTTGAACAGTTTGTTCAAGCTCAAGGGTGATGTCAGAAAACTAATGGCTTAGAGTTTGAATATTAAGGCAGAAGAAAGAAAAAAAGAAAGAAAGAAAGAAAGAAAGAAAGAAAGAAAGAAAGAAAGAAAGAAAGAAAGAAAGAATGAAAGAAAGAAAAGATGGAAGGAAGGAAGGAAGGAAGGAAGAAAGAAAGGAAAGAAGGAAGGAAGGAAGGAAGGAAGGAAGGAAGGAAGGAAGGAAGGAAGGAAGGAAGGAAGGAAGTTCCAGGATCTGGTCTGAACAATTTAGCCATGTCACCATCTCTTTATTTTATTGAAACAAGAAAAATGATTTCAGATCTACCTAGTAAAAGTAAATCATATGGGTTAGAATAGCTTATCATACATATATGATCATGGGATCAATCTTTAGTAACACATAAGCCAGGTATACTTGAGCATGGATATAATCCTAGCACTCAGAAGTCAGACAAGAGAATCAAAAGTTTAAGGTCATTCTTATGTACAGAGCCACTTCAAGAACAACCTGGGCAATGTGAAAATCTATCTAAGTGAAATAAAGAGTTAAATTACATTAAAATCTGTAAAACTTTACTTGTGAAATGGTGACACTCATTTCCATTTTTGAAGTACATAATTTTATACCTATTGTTTTACAAATTAATAAATGGTCTTTCTATTCACAGATATCATAGAACAAAACTACAAATGACTCCAATAAAATTATCATTTAATCTATTCATTTTGGGATTTATGAGAAATGAATAAATTCACTCATAATACTTGTGGAAATTGGTTTTATTCAGGTTGCCATTTCAAGTGTTATTCTATTTGATGAAAGAGGTATGAGCTGAAACATCTACTATGTTATGCTGACCATATGATTTCCACATATATGGTATGTTTTTCACATTAAGTCATATTTAGTGAGCAAGGCTAAAGTTGGGTCTTCTGGAATTTTGCTTAACTCCAATATATTTCTGTGATTCTCAGTCATCAGTATCACTCACTTTTAAGTTTCCCACAGGAGTTAACGTAAAAGCCAACACTTAAAATGAAAAATGCCAACTGCCACCTAAATGTTTTCCTAAGGTATAGAAATGTAAAGACTTCCAATAGGCAGATCATGTACTCCAGGACCCCACCCCTACTCACAACTGATAGCTTGACCACCCTACGATTTCTGATACCACAAGGCTCACAGCTGTGCCCCACCTCCACTCCAATACCTGATCTGAGATCCACCCCACCCAGGGCTAGAGAAAACAGGACCTCCTGCTCTGCCATAGGCTTATCTTCCTTTTAGTCCAGTCTGCAACTGGTCCCAAGAGCAGATCATGTGCTCCAGCACCCGCCACCTGACCCAGGCTCAGAGTCAGCATGATTCCCAGGAGGTATGCCTCAGCCAGACTCAGAGATTAGACCTCTTCTCACACCCAGGGCTAGACTGACTAAATGGGGTCCAACATAATTAGGCTCACAAGAGGAATAGGTTCCAGGGAGATACAATAAGGCCAGTAAATAAGATAGATAACCAGTTGCTGAGAGGAGAGTATAAGAACATAAGAAACAAAAACCAATGCCACTTGCCAACATCAGAACCCAGTTCTCCCACCACAGCAAGCTCTGAATAACTAAAGACTCCCAAAAGGCAAGATTCTGCTCTAAAATCCCATCTCATGAAGATGATAGAGGACTTTAAGAAGGACATAAATAACTCCCTTAAAGAATACCAGAGATGGCAGGTAAACAGAACCTCTAAAGAGAAAACACATAAATTCCTCAAAGAAAAACAGAAAAACACATAGAAATGAAGGAATTGAACAAAACAATCCAGGATATAGAAATGAAATTAGGAACAATAAAAAAAAAATCACAAAGGGAGACAACCCAAGAGATGGAAAACCTAGGAAAGAAACTGGGAATTACAGATGCAAGTATCATCAACAGAATACAAGAGATAGAAGAGAGAATTTCAGGCATAGAAGACACCATAGGAGATATTGACATTACAATCAAAGAATATACAACGTGGAAAAATGTCCTAACTCAAAAGCATCCAGGAAATTCAGGACACAATGAAAAGACCAAATCTAAGAATTAAAGAGATAGAAGAGAGCGAAGATTCCCAATCCAAGTGCCCAATAAACATCTTCAACACAATAATAAATGAAAACTTCCCTAACCCAAAGAAAAAGATGGCCATAAATGTACAAGAAGCTTACAGAATGCTAAATAGATGGACCAGAAAACAAATTTCTCTCATCGTATCAAACACTAAATAAATCGTAATCAAAACACTAAATGTACACAAAAAGAAAGAATATTAAAAACAGTAAGGGAAAAAGGTCAAGTAACATATAAAGGCAGAAGTATCAGAATTACATCAGACTTTTCAACAGAGACTATAAAATCAGAAGATCCTATGAAGATGTCATATAGACCTTAAGAGAACACAAATGCCAGCCCAGGCTACTATAGCCAACAAAACTTTCAATTACCATAGATGGAGAAAGCAAGATATTCCTTGACAAAGGCATATTTAAACAATGTCTTTCCACAAATACAAAGGATAATAGATGGAAAACTTCAACACAAGGAGGGAAACTACACCCCCCCCCAAAAAAGCAAGAAATTAATCTTCAAGAAACCCAAAAGAAGAGAAACACACAAATATAATTCCACCTCTAACAACAAAAATAACAGCACACAAGAGTCTCTAATCCTTAATATTTCTTAATATAAATGGACTCAATTCCCCAATAAAAAAACATAGACTAACAGACTGGATTTATAACCAGAACCCAGCATTTTGGGGCATACAGGAAACACACCTCAGTGACAAAAACAGACACTCCCTCAAAATAAAAGGCTGGAAAAAATTTCCAAGCAAATGATTGTTGTGGGAGATATTAAAAAGTTTGGTGAGTTCTTGAGCTACACCTAGCTACTCTGAGCCCTTGTGATTTTGCTGGCCAGTTCTTATCTCACAGAGGCTCTGACTCAGAGCTCCATATTCTCTCCACCAAGCTTGGTAAATTCATACTGGTAGGCCATTACCATGGCAGTCCCATACTTCATTATTCCTCATGGTCTTTGTGGTGCACATCTAGCAAACCCATGCTTTGCTGCCATACTTTTCTCTCTTGAACCTAGTCAAACCGCTGCATGAAGGAAAATGCTACACAGACTTAGCTCAGAAACAATGGTAACTCAATCTCTCAGTGCAACAACTAGAATCCTAATCTTGTAAGCCATATAAAATCTAAATATTCTAGTGGCGAATCCTGGAGGATCCACCATAAAAACCAGGAGACACTAGCACTTACGTCTTGTCCTTATGCTATCCCCATCCAAAAAAGCCCTAACTCTCCTCTGCTTCTTCTCTTCCCCCATCTAACCTGGAAGTCCTGCCTACTCACTCAGTGATTGATTCATTTATTCATTAGGGGATTGGTTCACAAGAAGTCATCTGAATGGAACTCATTCTTCTTTTCAGACAAAGAAGTAGGGACTGGGAAAGAAGAATTATCATCAAAATACAACAGCACCAGGGCCATCTACACTAATGGTCCAAAGAAACAAGTTGGATTAGACATTCTACTATTGAATAAAATCAACTTTCAAGCAAAAATTATCAAAGAAAAAAAAAAGAGAAAGGACACTTCATACTCATCAAAAGAAAAATCCACAACTGAAAAATTCAGAACTGATGAATTCTCAGTTCTGAACATGTATGCTCCAAATGCAAGGGTACCCACATTCGTAAAAGATACTTTACTTGAACCTCACAAAATAATATTGGAAGAGTTCAACACCCCACTTTTACCACCAATGAACAGATCATGGAAACAGAAACTAAACAGAGACACAGTGAAACTAATAGAGGTTATGAAACAAATGGACTTGAAAAAACCAAATTTAAACAGTATCTTTCCACTAAACTGACCCAACAGAGGATAACAGAAGATAAACTCCAACACAAAGATGGAAACTACACCCAAGAAAAAGCAAGAAATTACTCTCACAAGAAATCAAAAAGAAGGAAACCATACAAACATAATTCTACCTCTAAGAGAAAAAATAACAGGAAGCAACAGTTATTGAATTTTAATATCACTCAACGATAATGGACTCAAGTCTCCAATAAAAATAACATAGGATAATAGTCTGGATAGGTAAACAGGATCCAGAATTTTGCTGCAGAAAGGAAACACACCTCAATAACAAAGACTGACACCACCTCAGAGTAAAAGACGGGAAAAAAATTTTCCAAGTGCATGGTTCCAAGAAACAAGCTGGAGTAGATACTTTAATATCCAATAAAATAGATTTTAAACCGAAAGTTTTCAAAAGATGGGGAAGGATACTTCATACTCATCAAAGGAAAAATATACCAAGATGAGCTCTCAATTTTGAACATCTATGCCCCAAATGCAAGGGAATCCACATTTATGAAAAAATGTTACTAAAGCTCAAAGCACACATTGAACCTTGTACAAAAATAGTGGGAGACATCAACACTCCACTATAGACAGGTCATAGAAACAGAAACTAAACAGAAATACAGTAAAACCAACAGAAGTTATGAACCAAATAAATTTAAAAGATATCTACAGAACATTTTACCCTAAAAGAAAAAAATATCTTTTTCTTAGCACTTCATAATATCTTCGCAAAAATTGGCCATATAATCTGGTATGAAACAAGTCTCAACTGATCAAAGAAGATTGAATTAATCACATATATTGTATCTTATCACTGTGGACTAAGACTGGTCTTTAATAGCAGCAAATACAACAAAAAGCCCACATAGTCATGGAAAATGAACAACTCTCTACTTAATGATAAGTCAGGGAAGAAATAAAGAAATTAAAGACTTTCTAGAAATTAAGAAAAATGAAACTTATTTAAACTTATGGGGCATAAGGAAAACATTGCTAAAAGAAAAATTTCATAGTTCTGAGTGACTTTAAAAATAAACTGGAGAGACTGTACACTAGCAGCTTAACTAAAGCTCTAGAATAAAAAGACGCAAACAATCCCAAGAGAAATGGACAACAGGAAATAATCAAATGCAGGGGTAAAATCAACCAAGTAGAACCAAAGAGAACTATACAGAGAATAAACAAAACTAGGAACTGGTTCTTTGAGAAAATCAACAAGGCAGTTAAATCCTTAGCCAAACTAAAAGGAGGGCAAAGAGATAGTAACTAAATTAACAAAATTAGAAGACATAACAACAGAAACCAAGGAAATTCAAAAAGTCATCAGATCCTACTACAAAAGGCTATTCTCAATGAAACTGGAAAATCTAGCCGAAATGGAGGATTTTCTGGACAGATACCAGGTACTAAAGTTAAATCAGGGTCAGATAAACAACTTAAATATTCCCATAACCACTAAGGGCATAGCAGGAATCATTAGATGTTTCACAACAACAACAACAACAACAACAACAACAAAGCCCAGGGACTGGATGGGTTTAGTGCAGAATTCTATCAGACCTTCAAAGACGACCTGACATCAGTACTTCTCAAACTATCCACAAAATAGAAAAAGAAGGGACACTACCCAATTATTTCTATGAAGCCACTTTATGCTGAAACCTAAACCACACAAAGACCCAACAAAGAGAACTTCAGACCTATTTCTCTAATAAATATCAATGCAAAAATACTCAATAAAATTCTTGCAAGCCGAATCCAAGAACACATCAAAATAATCGTTCACCATGATCAAGTAGGCTTCATCCCAGAGATGATGCCATGGCTCAATATATAAAAATCCCTCAATGCAATTCACTACATAAACAAACAACCAACCAAAAGCCACATGATCAGCTCATTAACTGCTGAAAAAGGCTTTGACACAATAAAACACACCTTCATGTTAAAAGTCCTGGAATGATCAGGAATTCAAGTCATATACCTAAACAATATCATCATTATACAACAAATCAATAGTCAACATCAAGTAAATGGAGAGAAAATTGAACTGATCCCATTAAAATCAGGGACAAATCTGTCCACTCTCTCCATATCCATTCAATATAGTATACAAAGGGGGAGAGGAAAGGGGGCAGGATCCTGTATGGGAAGACAGGAGGGAAATCCTGAGGGTCAGGATAGTGAACAGAAATATGTAGCAGTGGGTGGTGGCAAACTTGGGGAAACTCCTAGAAAGTCCCAGATTTGAGGAAAGCAAGAGATTCTCAGGACCCGTTTTTGCTGACATTATCCAAAATACCCAATAGAGGGGAGATAAATCCTGAAGAGACTACTTCAAGAAGCTAGACATGGCCTCCAGTTGAGGCCTGGGGCCACACAGCAATCTCAAAATTTTTAACTCATAATTCGTCCTATCTAAAGGAAACATGGGGACAAAAAAAATGGTGTAGAGACTGAAGGAAAAGCTATCCAGAGACTGCCCCAACCTGGAATCCATCCCATCTGCAGACACTAAACCCTGACACTAATTGTTGATACTAAGAATTGTTCTCAGCCTTGTATGTCTATCCTCTGAGAGGCTCTGCCAGCATCTCACTAAGACAGATGCAAAAATGCACAGCCAATCATTGGACGGAGCACGGGGATACTAAGGGAAGAGTTAGGGGAAAGACTGAAGGAGCTGAAGAGGATTGCAACAATGGAAAAACAACAATGTCAAGTAACTGGAACCCCCAGCGCTCCCAGGGACTAAACCACCAACCAAAGAGTATACATGTGTGAGACCATGGCTCTAGTTATATAAGTAGCACAGGACTGCCATATCTGGCATCAATGGGAAGGGAGGTCCTTGTTCCTGTGTCGGCTTGTTGCCTTGGAGTAGGGGAATTTTATAGGGGTGAGGCAGGAGTGGGTTGGTGGGTGAAGAAACAATCTCATAGAGGCAAAAGTGAATTGAGGTAGGGTGGGGGGTTTCTGAAGGGGAGACCAGGAAGGAGGACAACATTTGAAATGTAAACAAACAAAATAACCAATTAAATACCCCTATAATATGCAGTTACTACTTAGTAATTTATAAGATAACTGGATAGTCTAAGAATATTTTGTGCATTATGAACAAAGCCAGAGATCTCAGATTGCATTTTCTGTTAAATGTATTACTTGTGACACTCTCTCTCAAGTTATTTACTTTATAGGCAAAAAAGCCGTTAGTATCATAGAGCTTTGGTCTAATTGTCATGTAATGGCTCCAACAACCTTATATTAATATTATTGTCTAGTGTCTCGTTTGAAATGAAGAATAGTTCTACTTTTTATATCCATTATTCTTGAAAGTAAAAATTCAGGAATTTGGATCTCATTCATATATTTTAGAAAGCACTTTTGGTTTTTACGTAACTTCATGAAGAATACATGTTAGAATATTCTTAGCTGTTGTTGGTTGTTATAATTTATCTGTCAAATATTCTGTTTATATTATTTACTTAAAAACAAAACATTCCCTGTGGATTTTAAAAACAAATCTGAAAACTAGAGCAGTTTCTTTCTTTCTTTCTTTTTTTTCTTTTGGCAACATTCTAACTCCCATATAGTCCTTTGGGGACAAAATATTTTTTCATAAATGCCTGTGTGTAGCCATCATCCATTCATCATAGGTTTGCCTTTTCCATAGTTTTACTTTTCTACTTTCATGTTGTTTTAAAGAAATATTCACTGATATGCAGTTAAGAAAGGGGATAAAATGTCTCAGTAAAAGATGATTCTCAGTGCAGTGGTAAATATTAGCCCAGAATGGCAGTAGGGAATAAAAAAATGTCCCCATTGTAACAAATGACTTGAGAGAGGTTTTACATCTTAAAAATAAAAGTATAGATTACCTGTGACTCACAGAAAAACTCACCTAGGACTTAATCTTGACACAGTTCAAGACAGGTGATTTTTCAGTTTCTCTCCATATATTTATTAAAAACTGGAGGTTATGTACATAAATGAGTAATTCATTTCCTTGTGTAAATTCACAATATAAGAGCTTTCTTAAAGGAATAAAATGGGAAGTAATCATGAAAAGAAAAGCAGTCTCAAAGAAGCACAAAGCTTAAACCCACCAACAGCAGTGACTGAAATTTGAGTTGAAGGCTAAAAGGAATGTTGATCGTAAGAACGGAACCTAATTGGCTTGGTTTCTACATACACATTTTAGGGTTTTTATCAACTAAGGTTTTTATAAATGTGAATTTGTTTTTTTTTAATTAATCATTGACCTTGATAAAATTTTCAACATAAATATTTAACCTTTTCTTCAACTGTTTAAAAATTAAAAGGTTGGGCCAGCCAGATGGCTCAAGGTTTGTCAAACTGAGTTTGATTCAAGATACAACTGTACCTGTTTGGTTATTTAGAATTCCATCACATGCCTAGTTTGTAAGATGGTTATGAATTATTGCCCTCTCTTTTCTTTTGTTCTCCACCAAGCATTTTCTACATTTGTTCCTCTCCTACACTAAGAAGCAAAGTTCTTTGTTTCTGTTCATGTGAAACATAACAATATGCAATACAATGATTATGTAAGTTACTCTTCAAGTCCCAATAATGTTGCGGCTGACAGCTTAATAGGCACCATGCCCATAGACCTGTATTAGCTTTAGGGACAAAATTAAATCAGAAGTAAAAAAAAAAAATATCCAGATGTTGTAGCAGGCATTTCTCATTTTCCTACTGCATTAAGAATATCCTATGACAGACACTGAACTTACAGAATTTAATGAAAGTAACACTGGGTGGAAAAAATCTTTGATACGGTCACACTTAGTGAACGGTGAACATTAACCCTCTGCCATATAACCTTTACTTGCAGAAACAAGCCCTCGAAAAGTCACTGTAACCTTAAATGTTGTTGATTTTCTTTGAATTATGCTGTAATTTTATAGGATCTGTAAGAAGCCACATTGAGAATGATAGGTCTTTGAAACTAATGTTCTTTTCTCCTTGAGGCTAAGAAAGTGGTTGTCAGAGTTCAGAATCTCGCTGTGCTCTTCCCACTCTACCTTGGGATGATCTAAAAGAACTCTCCTAAGTTCTCCAAGTCCCAGAACTAATTCTATTTACACAGTTCATGTTCCAGGGGAAACCATCACTGAAAAAGTTAATGGAAGCAGAGCCTTCCTAAAGGGCCTATGCAGCTGTGAAGGGGAGTGGGCTTTGGGGGCTTCTAGTCTTCCCTCCCTCTCTCTCCACTTCCTCCATAAAGAGGAAGTGTGGTCAGTCAAGTTTTCCCTTCTGGGCCATGCCTCCCTTCCTGTTATGTCTTTGTCACATAAAAAGAAACATAATGAGACTGTGTTTCTTGCATTTTACTTACTGACCTTAAATTGTTACAGTGATTTAAAATAGGTAACCATAATAAAATATATTTGTGCAGTGTTATTCCTTAAAAAAATGAACGTTTAGCAGAAATTATAACAAAGACTGACATCTCTGAGGTGTAAGAAAAATTTTAAAAATTTGTGACACCTATTAATGTGATTATTTCATTTTTATATGTTCAGTCTTAATGTTTGTCTAGTGAATCAATTATTCATAGATGGGTACATCTCTGTTCGTAAACATTGTAGAGAAAAATGATTAGAAACAATGATAATTTTCAAAGAATCGTTCCAAAGGCCTTACCACAAAAGCGCTTATCTTGTGAGTTGACAAGGCATATTTTGAGTAGAATCTTTCATCCTATCCAAGGTGATTATTCATGTTATTTGACACCTCAGTCTTTCATCAAGCTTCAACTGTAAGAATGTTAAAAACTTTTGTGGAAGTAATGATCTTATATATTTTGTATTCTTCGAGCAGGACAGTAACGCTGGTTCAAAATGAATGCTCTGTGATGAATTGAACAAAGGAAACAAGCCTCCAGTTTAATCTATTCAATCTTAGCAAAAGGTATCCCATAATAATGTGGTAACTTAAGGAAAGACAAAAGAAAATGTCTCTATCACTCTAACTGAGAATTAACCATTCAGTAATAAAATAATTGCTACTCAGCAAGTTACAGGTGAGCCTTCCAGAAGAAATAATTGATTCAGAGGAAGCTTATGGACATTTGAAAAGACAACAGCAGTAAGATTGCATGTCATAAGATTATAAAAAGGTAATATCAGCTTTTAATAGACAGGTGAGACTATAAGGAATAGGATATCATCTGGTCCCATTTCAAGCACCTGGAAGATTTATCTTTAATTTAAACTTGCACATAAATTGAACACTTCTGAGAGGTCAAATTACACCTCTGTGAGGATGGACAAAGGAGTGGGTAACAATCATGATCACACTTTATATTAGCAGAGCATTATATGCCATTTAATCTACTTTCATATCTCTTGCTCTAGAATAGAATGAAAGGATTTCATAATCTCGAAATTATGATCAGACTTTATCTTCTTCATGCCAAACTGTGCAACTTACATGCCTAATGTACTGCTTTCCTCTCCTAAAATTTCCAGAAGCTCACACCCCTCATATTAGTGCTAAATTTACCAGTTAGCATAGTTTCTGTGAGTAAATACAATTATTTGATATGACATGTAGTATTGACATGATATGACATCCTGGAATAAATAGATATATATTTTTATTGTTTTCTATGGTAGAAAACAAAGTGAGAAAGAGTCAAACAAATTCTGCATTAAATGTATTGTGTAAGGTAGTACCAATTCATTTATGATAATGTGATGACAACATCATCTTCCTTTAAACCTAGAAATAAGTGATTGTCTCGATACTGCTTTGCTTTGCTTTGCTTTGCTAACTGTCAATACACAAGCAATGCCTGCCTTGCCAGGGCCCTGGGCATGATGATAAGACTCCACAAGCAGAAAGGACAGCTTATGGTAGTCTCTGATGATATAGCACTCTAGCATTGAAGCAATGCACTTTGTGAATGCCTTCACCATGCACAACAGTAATGGTGACTACACGTTTAGATTCAGGATCCCTTCATTATGATGTCATTTAACACACTAGCATACATTTATATACATATTCTAAAACCTCTTGAATATGTTCAATACTATCATTGCAAATAATCTTGCTATTAAAATTATGTGTTTAAAATACATCTCCCCTTAAAGGTCAGGTTATTCAATTATCTGAAGTATTTCCATTGAGGATCTTGTGGATACAATAAAAATCTCTTTAAAAATAAGATGATTTTTGTGTGTGGCCAATGTAGAACTAGTTTTATAAATACGACTGTGTAATATATTTCTTGGAGATATGCAAATTTAGATGCCACATTAGCTAATTTTCTTTTTTTGTTTGTTTGATTGTTTGGTTTTTAATGTACCTTGCAAAATTTGCCTTGGAGATGGAAGTCCAGATGTGGTTATAGAAATGACTTCAACTATCCAAGAATAGGACTGGTGAACAGGATTCCTTTTACCTGCCCTTCTGCTTAACAGTCAGCACCATTAAACGGCCTCGAATAGACTCTCAGCCTGGGAGAAAAGAATGACATCTAAAATTAAATCAAACATGGGAATTTTAAAAAGCTTTTGCTTGCTGTGAGGTTAATTATTGACTATTTCTTTATGTTGGAAGCTCGGGTTGATATTCGTTCAAAATAGTACTTCAAAAGCTGCTTATATTTATGAAATTATCCATTTTTCTATGGAATCCAGTGTTGACTTCTCTTTTGATTCTTTGTATTTCCTTGTCATTAGTGGGACTGTCTCCTTGCCATTATAGATTTTATAAATCTATAATGTGTGTGTGTGTGTGTGTGTGTGTGTGTGTGTGTGTGTGTAGCTAAAGATCATCAGTTTGATGTGTTGGGCTTTACCTTTATTTGTGCCAGGATATTTTCTAATTGCTCATGTGATTTGTTCTTTCAATCACTGTCTTTTTAGATGTATGTTGTTTACTTTCTCCATCTTGGTTAACTTTCCAAATTATTTTAGTAATTAATTTATAATTTATCTTCTGTGGCCATAAGAAGTTATTGTGATTTTATTCTGAAGTTTGATGACATGATTTATGTTCTAATATGTGATAGAACTTAGAAATAGCTCATGTTTGACTTAGAAGGAAATATAATATGATTTAAACTTTAATACTATATAAAACAATCTACAGACTTAATTCAATATGTTCCCCAAACTTGGCATGTGTTGTAGAAATACAAAAATCCATATAAAATTTATATGGAATCTCAGAGGAGAACCAATAACAAGACAACCTGGGAAAAGAACAAAATTGAAATATTTGTATGTTTTTAATGTTAGTACACTTTTAGAAAGAAGCTATCTGGCACTAGGCTTTCATTTGGTATATAACTATGGACTGATGATTCTTCCTATTAAGTCTATCAAAGCCACAAAGGTAGAATTATTGGAGAGAGAGAGAGAGAGAGAGAGAGAGAGAGAGAGAGAGAGAGAGAGAGAGAGAGAGAGAGAGAGAGAGATTAGCTCTTGTGGATATGGTCATATGATTCTCAAGATGGGCATCAAAGACCACCTAACAGGGGCCTGTTCCAGACAATGCTTTCAACAATTTCTTCAGCAAAAGGCACATGAAAACTGGCTTTACATCTGCAATGAATTAAAGTCAGATCCTCATAGCTAAAACACTGTACCTGAAAATGAATTGAAAGTATGTTATTGCTCTGCTTATAAAAAGAAAAAAATCTTTCAGATGAAAATACAGAACATAATCTTCCCTGTAGTGACTCTGGAAATGGTCTCCAAAACTACACCAACATTAAAGGCTTCAAAAAGGAAACTGCATTTTTCTTCTTTAAAATAAAAATCCTTTTTTTTTTACATCAAAGGACTCTTTCGATAGATTGAAAGGACAATGGTAATTTTTCAGAATTACAATGCTTCCTAAGACCAGATATTAAAGTCTTTTTCTCTAGATGTCGTCAGTGGAGTATTGGAAACTTTGTGGAGGAGTAATGGGGAAATGGGATATCATGGGAAGGGGGTGGGGTTGGTGGAGGGGTAACTGTGAAATGGGATATCATTTGAGATGTAAACAAATGGAATAATTAATAACAATAAAATCCTGGGATCTAGTTGAAAGTCAGTTTTTTAGAGGTATGCCCTCAAAAGTGGTATTAGGACTCAAGTCTCTATCTCTCTCCTCCCTTCCCTCATTTCTCTCTCTCTTTCCTCCTTTTCATCTTTTTTCCTGGTTGTCATGAAATACATTTCCTTCACAACATTCTGTTGGTGTAATCTTATTACACAAGAGTCTGAAGAGCAATTGAGCCAAGCAGCCATAGATTAAGAGCTTTGAATCTATATAGTAAAATAAAAACTTTCTCTCTTTAATTTTTTCATGTATATTCTTTTCTTACAGTAGAATGAATGTAATGTCTACAAGGTAAGAACCAGTGTTTATAAATCCAGAATCTGATAAGGAATTGCTTTCCAGGATACTTACAGTGCTTCTAAAATCAAGAATAAGAACAACATAGCCTCTCCTAGTCAAGACTCAAAGAATACTGGAGAAAAGAGGATCACAAAGAATATAGTAACCAGAATCTGAGGAAGAGAGCTGCGATGTATTGTCTTTGGGACAAGACAGGGATAATATGCAGACCAATCCACAGTAATTGTGATTTTTTTGCACAAGATAAATCCAGTTGCACAAGAACAAACAAGTTAAAATTCTATGACGGATTAAGTAGGGATCCCCAGGGCCTACACCTAGCTGAAGAGTTATTGACAGTTGACAGAAATGTCATGTTTGATTGGCAATGTGTCCACTGGTAGGTTGCCAATGCCCCAGAGTGGCTCATAGGTATTTAAACTAACTGGACTCAAAGATAATGATGGTAATAATAATAATAACAATAATAATAATAATACAGTAACAACAATGATAAAGAAGACATGGCATTTCAATGCAGAGATGAGCCTTTGTGTCTTAAAGCAATTGACAGGAAGTAGCAAGGGGTGGATATGATTAAAATATATTGCATAAATATGAAAAATGTAAAAGCAAAAATAAAAATATTATTTTAACAGCTAATATGAGAAAAAACAAACAAAAGAAACAAACAAAAAAACCCCAAAGCTCATATTATCCAACAATTCCACTTCTTAGTACAGATGTTGGTAATTAGAATGCACCACTTTTTAAGAGATTCAAATACTTATGTTCATAGTATCATTATTCACAATCTAAAATGGAGAAGCAACACAAACATGCACAAAGAGTTGAATGGTAAGCAAATGTGATTGACATATGCAATAGAATCACTTTTAAAGAGGAAAAATAGAGCACTGAAGTAGTTGTCTCTTTATTATAATAAGCAGAAAAACTAAGTACTGAAGAAAAAAATGGCTTCACTTGTATGAGACATAAAAGTATGCCCTCATAAACAGAACGCAGAAGAAAGACATTGGATGCCAGATGTTGGAAAGAAGTTCTTGTTTAATAGATCCATTGTATTTTCTGAAACTAAAATAATTATAAAGATGCTTGGTGACAGTTTTACAAAAACAATATAAAAGGCCTTAATTATTACTGAACATAATTTATAAAAGTGATAGGATGGCAATGACTGTACTAGGTGAACTTTGACATAGTAACCTATTTTTATGGCAAACTAGTACATATGAGCACATCCAAAACATGTTGAAAAGAGGTTAAAACAAAAAAAATAATGAAATATGCAACTGAAAATTTATCATAAAATTGAAGTCATGAAGAAAACTGCTCTGTTGAAATCTTCAGAGATAGGTGAACACAGAGAATGATGGACAAAGCAGAAGACACTCAAGCCAGATGCTGGGAGGAACACATATATGCTAGTTTGCGTTTGCTGTTGAGGTTGTATCATAAGCATGGAGGTGGAGAATTCTCTCTGTCTGTAGTCTTAGTGGACTCCCTACACACTATAGCTTATTATCAGAAACCTGAGCAGACTCTTAAGGTTAAAGGTGAAGACAATATTTCCTGGAGAGTAGATGTTTCAAAGTATATTACTTGTGTTTTTCAGAACAGGTGACTAATTTGTTAGTTAAGGTTAAAGGTGAAGACACTACTTCCTGGAGAGTCGTTGTTTTAAAGTCTATTCTTTGTGTTTTTTCAGAACAAGTGACTAATAAGAATAACAAGAGCTCATCTTACTGACAGAAGGACATTTACCCATGCCCTGGATTCCCCAAGTGCCCTCAGAGAGTGTCTTTACCCAATGGGAGGAAAATATAAAGATATACTTGTGAGTCTCATAATTAGAATAACATGTCACTTATATATTAACCTGTAATTATCAGAATGTAGAATGGGACACTAACCTTGTTTGACAGCTGCAAAAATAAAAGAGTACACATGTAATTTATTCAGCCTCTGGTTACACATTGAATAATCTGTCTTTGGCAAGGAGAAAACTGTAGTTTGTGTGTGTGTGTGTGTGTGTGTGCGTGTGAGTGATGTGTTTGTAAGGTGTGTAGGAATCATGTGTGTGTATATTGTTGAATATGTGTATACATGTGTGTGTTGTGTATATGTGTGCAACATTAATCATGCAAACATTGTGCTTGTGCATATTGGCATAAGAAGTAAAGTTCTAGAGTTGTTCCTCAGGTGGCTTCCACCTTGTTTTTGGAAGCAGGATTTCTTCCTAGCCAGGAACTTATTGACCAGATTAGGTTGTCCTGTCAGTGAGTCAAGTACAGTCATGTGTGATGAATTTTATTTGAGTAGTGAGGATCAATCTTAAGTGCTTATAATTGTATGGCAATCACTTCACATACTAAGCTATTCCCAGTTCCTGTAATAATTTATTACATCTGTACAAGTGGAGATATTCATAAAGTATAAATATCTACAGGTACCACCACGATTCATCCAAGTATATTTCTCTTGTATTCTCTGCAGAATCTTCAGAAGTATGTAAACTTGACTCTTCAAATTTATCCTTTAAAAACATAAAACTAATTGACTATTTATGGAAAGGAAGCTGAAGTTTTGCAAATGCTAAGATATCATTAAGTAGCGTGCCTCTCTTGAAAATGTTTGTAAATTAAACTATATACATATATGAATATGCATATATGCACTACATACCTAATACCTGATCTCTGCTTCCGAGTGCCCTGAAGTATAATAAATGGATGCTTAAAAACAGAAAAAATTCTGCTGGCTTATGAATTTGTGCTATCAGTTTATGAAATTACACTGCACAAAATAAGCATACTTAATGAGTTCATTAGCACGAACTTTACTGAACAAGTTCACTGTTATTAAAACAACTAAGTAATAGATCCTATGATTAAGTTATACAGTATAAACATAACTGTGTGTTGGAAAAAATATGATTCCTTAATATGTTACCAAGTTATACAGAAATATAAAGATGTTTGAGAGGTACTCCAAAATTTGGATGAACTTAATTAGAACCCAAGTACTACTCCAGTAGTGCTCTTGCTCAAGAGAGTCTACTTTTATATGACAGCTCTGAGAACTGCAGCGCATAAAGATACACATTGTGACTACTTTACTTAAACTTAGATCTGTTCCCAGATAAAAGACCCAGGTTCTCATCGAAAAGAAATAACCTCTGAATTTTCAGAGTCTGCTTGCCATTTACAAGTCGTTTTCCTTCAAAGAATCTTCAAAGAGATGGGGTATATTATTTGGTTATTCCTTTATAGAATATGCAGATGATACTGTTATGAAATATATGTGAGTAAATAATTTATAATTTATTTTTAAAAATTTATCTTTTAGTAAAAATATAATTTTTCTTTAAAAAATTTTGGGTTCTCTCTCATATAAAAGCTTAACATAGTGTGGGAACAAATTTCCTTCAATCTTCAATTGCACTTTCTTTTGTTATTTTCACCAGCCCACAATTCCTTATCCCCCTCCCCTTTGCCTTTGAGAGAGTGTTCCTTCTCCCTTATCCTTCTTTGGGGCTTTAAGACTCTACAGGATTAGGCCCATCCTCTCATCCTCTTCCACTGAAGCCAATATAATCTCTCTCACAACAGTATGTGGAAAGAGATGTGAATAAGATTTATTTGGAAAAATCTTTAAAGAGTTTGATTAGAAGCAATATTAAGTATGTTTTATCATATTATGGTATGAGAAAACTTCTCCTACAAGCTTTGATTCATAGAGTGTTGTTACTCATGAGTTCATTTGAACTATGCAAGTAACTAAGTAGCTAGAAATATTTGATTTCTAATATTTTTCCACTGTACTAAAACTGACCTTAAAGGTCTCAATGAACTATTATATTTTTATTTTCTTTTTAATTATGTTACTTGGAGACAATTATATTTGCAAGATAGCTATAATAATTAAGAAAATACTTCCAAAATTAATTTAGGATGAATAGAATACCATTTAGTGTGTACAGGTAATAATTTTATAACTTACTGACAAATATTTCAGATATAATAAAAGATAAAATTAAATAATTTTAGGTAAATATGCATAGCAATGCATGCATTCTTGTAATTTCAGAATGTGACTCATTAATTTTAAAAGAAATACTATAATAATTAGCATACTTTATTAGTTCCTCTATACTTTTATTACAATATAGACAAACTCTTAGTAAATAAACAAATACAGCACACACACTATGTGTGTGCATGTGATTTTGAGACACTTAATGAAGAGAATAATAAAAATGTGGAATTTGTGAATAGATTCATTTGTGTAAACTATTTCATATGCACATTTTGAGGGCTCTGCCTCATTCACTTTTATTGCCAAATCATATAAGATTGTGAGAGCATACTATAGTTTACTGTTTTCAATTAAAAATTATTTGCTTGTAGTTGGACTTAAGAATATTGCGAATGAGATTCCTGTGAATGTATTTTTATTGCTCTGAGGCAGAAAACTAAGAATAAAATTTCTGAGAAACATATTAACTCTGTGTTAACATATTAAGAATTGGTATTTATTTTCTGAAGAACCTGAACTATTAAACACTTCAATGTCTAAGTGTTTTAATTTATATATAACCTGTTCAAAGATATTATTTTCTTTATTTTGTTATAGTGATCGCACTTATTTGAATTCATTACTTTTAATCATGTAAATGAATGTTTTGATTTCGATTTTCTTAGTGAATAACATGTTTATTTCTATATTGTATTAACTCAACCTTGAAAACTGGCTACTTGGAGGTATTTGTCCATTGCTTTCTTTATTCTTCTTGTGGCTGTGATAGAATATCTGACACAGGGAAAGAAGAGACAGAGAGTCAGAAACAGAGACACAGAGAGACAGATTGGGGGGAGGGAGTTTTTCCAGGTCAGTTTTAAAGACAGGTTACAAGTGAAAACAGACCAAGCCAGGAATTGTAAAGGAATTTCCAGGAGGACAGGTTTGCTATGCCTCAAAGTTTTAGGCCTACAGCCATCATACTGCAGAAGTAAGGAAACAGAGTTGGTCTTGGTGGAGGGAATGTGGAGCAGGTACAGAACTTGGAGGAGAAACTGAAAGGTTTCTTGGAAGCTAACAACACATCCTTACAGACCTGATCCTGCACAGTCTACCAGAGCTGCATTTCCTAAAAGCTTACACCCTTTCAGAGTAACTCTACCACTTTGAGTCTATGTGTCCAAACACATAAGCCTATAGGGGACAATTTCATATTTAAACCATAATGACCAAGTTTATTCGAGCTCCTTGTCTTTCTGTTACAGTGTTTTAGGTGTTCTTTATTCTACACATAATCTGTAAAATCATTTGAGTAACAAACATTACTAGTTAGTTGATAGTTTATCATTCTAACTTCTTAACTTTATCATTTTCAATATAAATTATTTTAATTTTGGTGAAATTTAAATCAGTATTTTTTTTTACTGGATATTTTCTTTATTTACATTTCAAATGTTTTCTCCTTTCCAAGTCTCCCCTTCTGAAACCCCCTTTACCATTCCCCTACCCCTACCCCTTTGAGGCTGCTCCCCTACCCACTCACCCACTCTGGTCTTCCCACCCTGGCAATCTTTTACACTCAGACATCAGACACCTTTAGGCCCAAGGGACTCTCTTCCCACTGATGTCCAACAAAGCAATTCTCTGCCACATATGTGGCCAGCACCATGCGTATTCTTTGGTTGGTGGTCCAGTCCCCGGATTCTCTGGGCATCTGGCCTTTTGACACAAATCAGTATTTTCTCATATGTACTTTTAATATTGTATACAGAAACTATTGCTTAACTCAAGGGCAATATAGTTTAATCATATTTTCTTCTAAGATCTATAGATTTTGAACTAATTTTAAACTTTTTCCAGGGTGAGATAATTTTTGCAAATTTCAGGTACAACAAAGTATTCATTGTTCTGGAATTTTGAAGTATAAATGGAACTTTTATTCACCAGATGTAACTGTTATATCCAAGGCTTAGTAGTACAGAATAGACTCATACTTTCTAGCTTTTTCTGAACTCGAGGTGGCTGCTTCAACTCAGCTGTTCTGGTATTAACTACTCTCCAAGTTGACTGATTCAAACTAGCTCTTTTTGGTATCTGACTGAGTTGCTTTGCTAGGCTGAAAACTAATTCTGGCAATCTATTCTAATCATCTGGCTCCCTCTGATTCTCTGGCTTTGTCTGTCTTTACTTGTTACATGTCTTTAAAACTGACCTGGAAAAACTGCCTCCCCCCATCTGTCTGTCTGTCTGTCTCTGTCTCTTCTCTCCCTGTCTGTTTCTCTATCTGGCTGTGTGTCTGGCTGGCTGGCTCTCTCTTTGCACTGCTGTCTCAAGTCACTCTTCTTTCCTTTGTTATTTTCTTAAATTGCTCTTCTTTTCTGTGCTGTGATTTTTAGAGTTGAGCATATCCCGTCTCTGACTCATTCTGTCAAATCCTTCTCTGATTCATCACTTTGTCTGCCCCTCAATTAGATGCCATTGTCAAAACTTGCTGTTTCCTTTGATAAAATAATTTTACCTTCATTGTTTAAGATTAAAGATGTGTAGTAAGGGTGTATCTGTATTCCAGGCAGAACATACAGACCTAGAAGTTCTTTGGATTGATCCTTGCTAGAGCAGCCTTGTTGCTGGATTAAAGGTCATCTTCATTGAAGAGACTTTTTCTCCCCATTAAGTGACTTTGGAACCCTTGAAATTATAAAAATAAGAATGTTGTGTACCCTCAGTCATTTTCCACTATAGTATACATTTGTGCTGAAATCCACAGTGTGTGTTCATGACTACTTATCTTAGTTACTTTTCTATTAACAGGACAAAACACCATGATCAAAGACACTTATAAGTGTTTATTGGCGTTTACAGTTATAGAGGGTAAGTCCATGACAATCATAGCAGAGAGCAGACAGTGGACAAGCAGGCATGGTAAGGGAGGAGTAGAACAGAGATTACAAATTTATCCACAAGTAAGAGGGAAAGAGGCCTAACTAGAAAAATCATCTTGGCTTTTGAAATCTCAAAGCTCACCGCTAGTGACACATCTTCAACAACTACACACGATCTAATCCTTCTCAAACCATTCTACCAACTGGGCACTAAAAATTCAAACATCAGCCTACAGAATCATTCTCATTTAAACCACCACATTATGTTTTGGTAGTTTTTAACTGAGAAGTGCTGCAATTTCCATACATCTTTTTATAAGTTTTTGAATATTCTGTTTTGTTTTGCTTTTCAGTATTAGGGGGAGCCTATCTGGAATTTTCACAGGGCTTTTACTGAATATTTAAAGAAATTGGTGTAAACTGTTATGTTATGATTAATTAATATAATAAATTATTAATTTAATATATGACTAATACTAATGACTAATTAATATATTAATAGTTTAATTAGTGTATTAATATAAATATGTTAATGATTAATTACCATGTTAATATATTAAATTACTTGCAAAAATTATAGAATGCTTGTTTATTTCAATTTTTATCTCAATATTTTTAGTTTTCAAAAAGCATTTTTATCTATTTTCTGATATGTATTTTAAATAATTTCTGATATGTAATTTAAATATTTGTTGATGGGATGATCCCTGTAGTTAATTTCTTTTTTTAAATAATTTTTCGTTACACTGTATACAAAGGAAGGTCAACATATTATTTTCCCTCTCACTCCTTCCATGTCCAAACATGTCTCCTTCTAAACTATATGGCTTTTTAAATTAGTTTTCAAATAACCCATTAAATCAAATCAAGGCTTCCCTTATAAGCATGGATATGGGGTAATCCCTTGTTGGGATTTAAAATGTAGAAAAGTTAAGATAGGGAAGTTCCATTAAAAAGGAACGATTCTTCTTTATTTAGCATCTATCATCTGCATATATTTCCTTGGTGTGACATTGGAGCGGGACTTAATTTCTTAATTAATTTTTTAAAAATGTATTATTCATGCTTGTAACCTTTATCTTCATTAAATCTGCTCATTATGTTATATAGTTTTTTGTGTATTCTTTGGGATTTTATGTGTGTGAGACTACACAAATCACAAATAATAGTGGTTTAATCTCTTATTTTTACTGAGTATGCCTTGGGAAAGTTACCATTGGCTTCAGATTTAAGGATATTTGATATCTTTGTCCTGTATTGTTTACATGTCAATGCCTGCTCTTTTCTGCAGCATCATTTTCTGTGAGAGACGCCTATTAAATGCTTAAGAATATTTGCATGATATGTTTTCTCTTGATGTTGTCAGATGTGTTATTTGCCTTCATCTTTTGAAAGATTCACCCTGATAATATCTAGCTATGGCTCTTCTGTCCGGTTTACACTGAGTTTCTATACTGTGTATTTTAAATTCTTTTGTCTTTTTACTTTTTATTTTCTCTTTGTGAATTTCACATAATGCACCCCAATCCCCCTCATCTCCCATTCCCCATGTACCTGCCCTCTACCCATTCAACCTTTTGTGGTAATCCTTTTGTGCATTGTGTAAAGGTTATCTTTGTATTATTCAAATATCCATTTCTGTACCAGCTCAGGATAAATGCTGGATAGATTTGTTATTATTTTTATAGATCATCACCTGCCTCAGTATTTTGTAAACATACACTTTTCTCACCTTCTGATTGGTTTAATAAAGATATTATGCCCAATAGCTGAGGCAAGAGGGAAAGGTGAAACTTCCAGTCACAGATAAGCTTTGGGAGATGAACTGGGCAAGGGGACACTTAGGCAGAAAGAGCAAGTGCTGGGACACATTGAGAGGTAATGTGCCATGAGGCAGGGCCTGCTCACCACCACCCCCACAGTAGAGGCAGCTCTACTGTGTTGCCTAGACAAGGACAGGGACTGATCTTCCAAGTGCTGCAGAAAGTTAGTGGAAGGGACAGCACTCCAATCTCATGACCACTACAGGGACAGCTCTCTAACCCACTATAGCTAGGGGAGGGATTCCATATCCTTCTGTTTCTCTTTCATTTCCATTTCCCCATCACTTATTTTTCTTACTGGCACACAGGGTCTCTGGGTGTCTTTAGTCATCTCAGGAATAGTGTCAGGAATACTATAATACCCATGTATTATGGCACCAAGCTGCGGGCATCTTGGGCACGGTCTGCCCCCTGAGGTCTGCATCCTGCAGGCCTAATGGTCATCTCAGTATAGCTCTCTATCCAGGCTCCATGGCAACTGACTTGTGGGTTCAGTATTTGCCTGATTCTATAAGTGTAGCCTCATCTGGGGCTTAAGGTGGTTGGCAGGGTTTGTTTCATCTCCAGCTCATTCCCTGCTCAGGGATCCTGACTAGGCCTACGAGGCACTGGACTGTTGGTCCTCTTAAGCTAGCGCTCTGTCCTGGCCTTGTGGTACCTGACTGGTGGTTATCTCAGGCTTGCTTTTTGTTCACAGTTCAGAATACTAAGAATCGGTAACATTTCTCTTTTCTGTTATACCTACAATTCCTCTTGGGGAAGATAATTTAAAAAAATTATTATTCACACACGTTTGCTTTTCAAGGATTCTCTCTTTTTGTGTCCTTCTCTTCAAACTATTGAGTTTCAGTTGGCCTTCTCAGTGTTGGTTCACAAGTCACTGGGTTCAGCTTACACTCTCTGACTTTTTTTATCCTTCACAGTGAATAACCTCAAATTATTATCTCTTTTTGCGGCCAGTCGAATTTTATTATTGAGTCTACCAAAATGCATCTCCTATTTCAGACTTTGTAACTTTAACCATAGAAAGTCTGTTTGGTTCATTTAAAGGAATTATCATTTTAGCATTGTTCTCTATATTGTAAAATTTTATTCTCATGGTTTTCTTTATTTTGAGTATGTTCATCTCCAAAGATATTTATACTATATAATGATGATTTTATAGTATTTGTTCAGTGGGTCAAGTCATCAGGTTGCCAGTAATAAGTTTCTGTTGATAGTTTCCTTCTGAAGTCTAGATCCTCATGCTTATTATGCCTCATTTGTTTTTACAATTGCTACAAATGTTTTTAAAAGTAATTATAAATGGCAACCCTCTAAGTCAAGTGATTTAACTCCTTTCACATTTTTTTGTCAATAAAATATACTGGCATTTTAATTTTATTAGGGTATTTTATTTTATATCCTTGTGCTTTTTCATATATACTAGCTTATATTTAATATTTCTCCTGAATTAATTTTAAAAAGTGTTTATTACCTATAGCTTTCAGACAATGAAGCCTTTATTGGAAAGCCAGTTATTACTCATTTTTTGACAGTTCTTTTCTTAGATACCATGAACTGGCAACTGTCTACATGGTGAGAGACTCTGTGTGTGTCATGAGGGACACATGTGTACTGCTCTGAGTATCTCATCACTGCTTAAGCATTTTATAACGTGGTTTTATCTTTCAATGTCTTCTAGCATTAGAGTTCAACTCTACTGATGGCTGGAACAGCAGTACTTCCAGTTCACTCTTAGATAATATGTAGCCCTCTATCATAAACAGCCTTCCTAATCCACAGGAGTATGTCAAGTACTACCAAACTGCTGGGAAATCTCATTTTTTAAGGTGTACATTGTACACCTTAAAATATTGTACTCTTAGGAACAGCTCTCTTCTTAGAACTTTAAGATGTGCCATTATTAGAAGTAGAACACTTGTAGATAGATATCATCAGTGAATATTAAGTGAGATTATGCTAGGTTGCAATTGACTCCTGATCCAAGTGTGATTATGAGAATGATTTTTGGGACACAGATGTACAGAGTGGAAGACAGGCCAACAGCAGATAGTAATTAGAGAGATGTAATCACAAGCTAAGGAATAGTCTGGAGAGTTCGAAATCATGAGGGACTAAACTTTGATAGTGAGGCTCTGACTTGATTTTGAACTTAAATGCAGAATTATCAGTGAATAAATAAAGGAGTTTTTTTTTTCCTGTAAACTACACAGTTTATGGTATTTTGCTACACAGGCCTTAAGAAACTGTAATGGTATACAAAGCTAGCTATACAACTTTAAAAGTAATTGTTAATAATTATTTTAAAAGAATCCATGGATAAAGGGCTTTTCATGCCAAGAATTATCCTCAACAGTCAAAAACAAGCGAAGTTGTCCCTCAGTTGATCCCATAGTCACAGCAACCAACACCAGAGGCATCCTCTCTCTGGGTACCCGCTCTCAACACAGGAAAGTAACGCAGGTAGGCAAGCTTCATTTTCCTTCCTGTTCTATGCTCCCAAATATTCTATAGTATCCTTAGCCATGTAGCAGACCGCCTACAGATGCTGGTTTTACCCATTTCATGGGGACTCAATACATACTCATATCTGACCTACATTTCCTTACACCTTTGGACGACCCCCTTCCTCCCAGCTCCCATCCTGTTTTCTATTTTAGCCCATCTCCATTATTTATGTCAGCTCCAAATACCCAGAGACATATTTTACACTGTTGCTCACACTTGACAGGAAATAAACATACTCCATGAAAGGCAATCCCTCTATCTATTCTTTACTATATTCTCCTAAATCCAGAGATAGGAAAAGAACCAGGAACAAAACAAGCAAACAACAAACAACAACAATAACAACAACAAAAACTCATTCCATAAGACTAGACCAAATATCAACACCTAGAATTATAATCATCATAAACTCCAGATGTTCATATACCAACAATTTGTCAAAATGAATAAACGCCTACATGGCTAGAGATTAGAAAGCATATAACTCTAAGCTTTTGAGAAATGCAATATAGTGGACACACAAGATAGCTATTATGAATATGATCAAGTACATAAAAGAATGAATAAATCATTAATAAAATCTATGAAAACACAAACAGTAAAATGAAATAAAAAAATTTCTAAGACAGAAAAGTGAAAATAAAATCCATAACAAAGATCCAAACCGAGAAAAATCTTGAAATTAAAAATTTAGAATTTTGAAGGAACCTTTGAGGCAAGCTTCACTGACAGAATATAAGAGTTGGAAAAGGTAATGTCATGATCTGAAGACATAATAGAAGGAATAGATATCTCAGTCAAAGAAAATGATAAATCTCAAAAAAAGAAACAAGTAAACACAGACACAAATATTCAGGAAATCTTGGACACTATGAAAAGAGCAAATATAAAAGTAATAAGAAATAAGTAATAAAAAGAAATAAGAAAAAAACCCAGATCACAGAAACAGTAAGTATTTTCAACAAAATTGTAGGAGAAAATTTCCGTAAAGAAGAAAGTGTCTGTCAAAGCATATGAAGCATAAAGACTGCCAAGTAGGCTGGAACATAAAAAATGACACCTAATAATCAAAATGCTAAATGTACAAAACAAAGAAAGAATACTAAAAGCTGTGAGGTGAGAAAGCGAAAATAACACAGAAAGATAGATTAATCAGGATAACAAATCACTTTTTTTCTATTTTTTTAGTCGATAAATTTTTTATTTATATTTCAAATGATTTCCCCTTTTCTAGACCCCCACTCCCTGAAAGTCCCGTCAGCCCACTTCCTTCTCCCTGTTTTACCACTCAACCCTTCCCACTTCCCTGTTCTGGTTTTGCCCTATACTGCTGCACTGAGTCTTTCCAGAACAAGAGGCCACTCCTCCATTCTTCTTGTACCTCATTTGATGTGTGGATTATGTTTTGAGTATTCCAGTTTTCTAGGTTAATATCCACTTATTAGTGAGTGCATACCATGATTCATCTTTTGAGTCTGGGTTACCTCACTTAGTATGATCTTTTTATTAGCGATCTAAGAGGCACAACAGCTTGTGTGGTTATTCTACCACTTCCGAGAGACTATAGATGCTATCTAAGACTATTATACATAGCAAAGCCTACAATGATAATAAGAAAGACATTCAAAGATAAAGACAAATTAAGTGATGTCTATGAACTAAGTTCCACAGAAGGCACTAGAAGGAAAACTTTAACTTGAAGAGGTTAATCACATCCAAGAAAACAACAAATTATATGACATCAGCAAATCAGAGGGATGGGAATCACATATAACCAAAACAAAATAACAGGAAATAAGAAACAATGCTCACTGGTAACTCTCAACATCAATAGTCTCAGTTCCTTCAGAAAAAAAAAAAACAGGCTAAAACATTGGACTTTAAATCAAGATGCATCCTTCTGTTGCAGCCAAGAAAGGCACCTTAACATCAATGATAAATATCACTTTAGTGTAAAAGATATAAAAATATATTCCACACAAATGGATACATAAAAAAGCTGGTTGTATCCATTTTAACAGATGACAAAATAGACTTCAAACCCAAACTAATAAAAAGACATAAAGAAGTACACCTCATATCTACCAAAGGAAAAATTGACTAAGAAAATATAGGAACTAAGTGCAAGGATAATCATATTCATGAAATAAACACTTTTATAATTAAAATCATATATTGATCCTTACCCAGTGATACTGGGGGTTTAATAACAGTTTTTTGTCATCCATGCAAAAACTGTAGATGCTGTAGCTAAATGTCCTCAGAAGCCAAAATGAAACTTGTAGACAACATACTCAGACACATAGAAAGTCTCAGCAGATAAAAAATAGTTTTACATTACCCCCTGAATTCTATCTGAACACCACATACTAAAACTTGGTATCAACAGAAAAAACAGAAAGCTTACATACTCATTGAAACTGAACAGTATACTACAAAGTGAAACTACAAATTTTTAGGGCAGAAAATAGGGACAAAATTTGAAACTTTGTAGAATTGAAAGCAAACAAAATCACAGTGTACTCCAACTTATGAAAGACAATGAAAGCAGTTCTGATAGTTTCATAATACTAAATGCCTACTGGAAGAAAATCCAGAGAGAGAGAGAGAGAGAGAGAGAGAGAGAGAGAGAGAGAGAGAGAGAGAGAGAGAGAGAGAGAGAGAGAAAGAGAGAAAGAGAGAGAGAAAAACTTAAAAGCACATTTGAAATCTCTAGAAAAACAAGAAGAAAACATACACGAGCAGAGTAGATACAAAGAAATAATCAAAAGAATGATGAAATCAATAATGAAAAGAAAAATTAACACGAAAATTCAACGAAATGGAGTTGGTTATTTGAGAAAAATCCATAAGATTGACAAAATCTTAGCCAAGTTAACTAAAAGATGGAGGGAGAAAATCCAAATTTACAATATTAGAGATGAAAGTAGACAAAATAACAGACATCAAGGAAATCCAGAGGACACTAATGTAACTTAAAAGCGTATACCCAACCAAATAGGAAAAAATCTAAGAAAAATTGAAAATTTCTTTTGTTTAGGGAAAAGATATTTTGATATGTACAACCTACTGAAGTTATATCAAGATCACATAAGTTTTTTAAACAGACCAAGTGAAAGAGAAACACTAAAAGTCTACCAAACAAACAAAAGCCCAGAGCCAGGTGATTTTATCACAGAATTCTACTGGAATTTAAAGAAGAATTAGCAACAATACACTTCAAATTATTGCAAACAAAGAAAAAGAAGGAATATGGTCCATCTGAGTAACTGGCCACACACACTTAAACCACAAAAAGATCCAACCAAAATTAAGTATATTCCAATTTCTCTTATGAACAAAGATGCAAAAATATCCCAATTGTATGCTTGCAAACTAAATACAGCATCCTAATCATAAAGATCATACACTATGATCAAATAGGCTTCATCTGAGTGATACAGGGATGGTTCAACATATATAAATCAATAAATGCAATCCACCATATAAACAGAATGAAAAAAAAGCCACATGATCCATCTCATTAGATACTGAAAAGGTCTTTGAAAAAATCCAATTACACTTTTTAATAAAAGTCCTGGAGGGTCTGGGTGTCCAAAGACATAAGTAAATACAATAAAGGCAATTTATAGACAGCCCATAGCCAACATCAACCTAAATGTATTGAGTGTCAAAACATTTCAACTAAAATAGAAACAACACAAGGTTTTTCACTCTCTTCCTACATGTTCATATAGAATTTGAAGTTTAGATAGCTAAAGTAATTCTTCATAATAAAAGAACTTCCAGAGATATCACCATCCCTGCTTTCAAATTTTATTGCAGGGCTATGTAATAAAACATCACAAAAAAATCAGACATTTTCTGGCGGTTCCTCCAAAAACTGGGCACCTCACTTCCAGAAGATCCTGCTATACCACTCCTGGGCATATACCCAGAGGATTCCCCACCATGTAATAAGGATACATGCTCTACAATGTTCATAGCAGCCCTATTTATAATTGCCAGATGCTGGAAAGAACCCAGGTATCCCTCAACAGAAGAGTGGATGCAAAAAATGTGGTATATCTACACAATGGAGTACTATTCAGCCATTAGAAACAATGAATTCATGAAATTCTTAGGCAAATGGATCGACCTGGAGAACATCATACTAAGTGAGGTAACCCAGACTCAAAAGGTGAATCATGGTATGTACTCACTAATAAGTGGATATTAACCTAGAAACCTGGATTACCCAAAACATAATCTACACATCAAATGAGGTACAAGAAGAAAGGAAGAGTGGCCCCTTGTTCTGGAAAGACTCAATGAAGCAGTATTCAGCAAAACCAGAATGGGGAAGTGGGAAGGGGTGGGTGGGAGGACAGGGGGAGAGAAGGGGGCTTACGGGACTTTTTGGGAGTGGGGGGCTAGGAAAGGGGAAATCATTTGAAATGTAAATAAAAAATATACCGAATAAAAAAAAATTAAAAAAAAATCAGACATTTTGATTAATGGGAATCAATTCCAGACACATATATGGACACTTGATTTTTAAGTAAGAAGCTAGAAGTACACACTGGGGTTAAAAATACAGCATTTACATCAATCGATCATGGTTAAATGTGTTGCCTGCATGTAAAAGAATGCAAATAGACCCATTCTTATCACCCTGTACAAATTCAAATCCAAATGGACTAAAGAACTTAACATAAGGCCAGATACTCAAAATCTGACCGAAGTTGTGGAATCGTCTTGAACCTATTGGAATAGAAAAGACTTCCTAAACAAAAAGCTGTTACCATAGGCACTAAAATCAACAATTAATGAATGAAACATCATGAAACTAAACCTTTGCAAAGCAAAAGACACTATCATTTATATAAAGTGGAAGGCTACAGATTTTTAGCAACTGTTCATCCTTTAGAGGGCTAATATATAAAATATTCAAGAAACTTAAAAATCTGGACTGCAAGAAATAAAATAATTCAATAAAAATGGGGTACAGATTCTACATTGAGAATTCTCATAGAAACACAAATGGCTAAAAAATACTTTAAGAAATGTTTTAGCATTGTTAGTTATCAGGGGAATGTAAATCAAACGTATTTTGATATTTCAATCATAGTGATTGAAATTCAGTGCTGGTGAGGATTTGGAGTAAGGCAACATTCATCCATCACTGGTGGACATATATACAAGTAAAATCACTGTGGAAGTTGGTGTTGAGGGTTCCTCAGGAAGCTGGGGATATATCTACCTTAAGATTCAGCTATATTACTTTTGGGCAAAGAGTGCTTCAGCCAACTGCATTAACAGCTGCTCAAAAACATGTTCATTGCTGCACAATTTGACAGTATCCAGAAGTTAGAAACAGCCTTCTTGATGGCCATCAGTGGATAAAAAGATAAACTATAGTACATTAACACAATTGGATATCAGTAAGCTATTAAAATAATGAAATTATTAGGTAAATCAAGGGAGCTAGAAAATAAAATATTGTATGTGAGCTAATCAGATGTATTTGCTTATATGTGGATGTTGGCTGTTAAATCTTTTAAGTAGCAGGGTACAATCCATATACTTGTAAAAGTTGGGAATAGAATAAGAGATGAGCAGAGAGATATGACTATTCCTAGGAAAGGGGAATAGACTAGGTAGGTATTAAAGAATGGCTGGAAGGACTGTGAATAGATCAAATGCAGAGGAGACAGAAGACAGAAGGGAGAAAGTTTTATAAGGAGGGAAAACTAAAACTAAGGGCCATTTGATGAATAGTACAGAAGCCTAGTACAGTAGAAGCTTGACAAAATACATGTATATATGAAGGCGATCTGCTAGGTCAGGGATGGCCTTACTAGGGACCAAATGACATGGTTCCTACCCCTGGAAAAAGACCTCCATTGGTGTTGATGGCTGCTGTGGGCATAGGGCTTGTTTGTATAATAAGGTACATATTTTATGTCCCTTCTTCAAGAAATGCCCTCCCCATTAACGTTAATGACTTCATGATACTCAAAGACAGCAGGAGTCTGGGAGGGAAATGTTTAGCTAATGTCTCAGCAAAATGGTAAATGCTGAGATGTTCAGGACAGCTTTTAAGGATATGGAAAAGAACTATAAAAACATGGGTTCAAAAATATATAATTTTTCAAAAAATAAGAAAGCACTAAGAATTATATGAGGGGTTTTATGAATCTAAAGGAACAAAAGTGATAATAGAAAATTTAAATCCAGACCCAGAGTTTCTACCATGCCTTTAACCATTTAGTTCCTTCATAAAAGAAACACATATCATTTATATTTATAAAAAGCCTTAAACAGAACAAGAGCTGTGCAGATATCTAACCTCTAAGCTATTAGAATCTATTTTCCAATCAATAACACCAAGATATTTCTTACCATATTTCATCTGGGCTGTTCTTTTTTTTTTTTAATTTTTTTATTCGATATAATTTATTTACATTTCAAATGATTTCCCCTTTTCTAGCCCCCCCACTCCACGAAAGTCCCGTAAGCCCCCTTCTCTTCCCCTGTCCTCCCCCCAACCCCTTCCCACTTCCCCGTTCTGGTTTTGCCGAATACTCCTTCACTGAGTCTTTCCAGAACCAGGGGCCACTCCTCCTTTCTTCTTGTACCTCATTTGATGTGTGGATTATGTTTTGGGTATTCCAGTTTTCTAGGTTAATATCCACTTATTAGTGAGTGCATACCATGATTCACCTTTTGAGTCTGGGTTACCTCACTTAGTATGATATTCTCTAGCTCCATCCATTTGCCTAAGAATTTCATGAATTCGTTGTTTCTAATGGCTGAATAGTACTCCATTGTGTAGATATACCACATTTTTTGCATCCACTCTTCTGTTGAGGGATAACTGGGTTCTTTCCAGCATCTGGCAATTATAAATAGGGCTGCTATGAACATAGTAGAGCATGTATTCTTATTACATGGTGGGGAATCCTCTGGGTATATGCCCAGGAGTGGTATAGCAGGATCTCCTGGAAGTGAGGTGCCCAGTTTTCTGAGGAACCGCCAGACTGAATTCCAGAGTGATTGTACCAATTTGCAACCCCACCAGCAGTGGAGGAGTGTTCCTCTTTCTCCACACCCTCTCCAACACCTGCTGTCTCCTGAATTTTTAATCTTAGCCATTCTGACTGGTGTAAGATGAAATCTCAGGGAATTGCAAATCTGGGCTGTTCTTAACTGCAATTAGGTATGTTCTCTTGAACTCACTTATCCCATGGTGCTTTTTCTATGTTCACCATCTTCTTCTCATAGCTCTCCTCCAACCTCAAAGCCTAGAAAACTACACCCTACCTAATGTCTTTTCTACCTATCTATTAGCTGCTGGCATCTTTATTACCAATCAGAAATAATTTCGAGGCAGAATCACTTGGCTCTATCTGCAGCTTTCATATCTTGGGAACCTCACTTACCAAGACAAACCCCAACACAAAGCACATGTGCTGTGAGCTCTCTTGTCAGAAAGAAACAACAGAAAGTTATAAGGAGATGTACAGAATAGTGATTACAATCCCACGCAGCTAATATATTTTGTCTATGGTTTCAAAAGCAGACAGATTCCTTAATTCAGGAATTAAGTCAGACTCCTTAATTCAGCCTATAATAGAGCAAGGTTAGGCACAGATGTGATAGAAATGGTAATTTCAGGACTGGGTCCCACCCAGCTACCTTATTGTCTATGCCTGACAGAGGCAGTTAGACCTCTGAATTCTTCTCAGTGTTAAAAGAAAATGTGTGCTTGTTGTCTCTTAAGAATTAAGGGGCTGGAACCACAGGATGCAGATTCATAGGATAATCAAAAGGGAACCTGGGATAAATGACTGGATTGATATGTAAAATAATAGACTGGACTTATGATCTACAAGAAATGGGCTACCCAGAGACTATTTTAGAGTAGCAAGAAAGAACTGCTTTGAGAACTATCTCAAGCAGAAAAATAGAGAAAGAGCTGTCTGGAGATCTTCAGAGAAAGCAGAACTTAGGGAAGCACTCTGGTTAGTTGCCTCCAGCAGAACATAGGCCACTGGCTTGGACCCGCAATTTGACTTCAAGTGGCTTGTTTTTGTCACTTCCAGATACTCCTCTTAGAACCTCTGTCCAAGTCAAGGTTGCTCCTTGGTAGTGATCTAAATAAAGTCATCAAATAGCAAGGAAAACAGAGCTCAAAATAGATCCCTTGCATCACCAAATGAAAATTATGGTGCTGGGAATGTGTTAAACCTAAAGAAGTTGTTAGCCAAAAGGGCCGATGAAAATCTGTAAACAACCCTTGGATACTGTCAAGTCTACAGGTTACTCTTTGTAAACTGATGGTAAGATCGCATTTCTGAAGAGAACACCTACACGTCTCATTGAAAACAGATAAGTCAAGCTTGTGCCTACCTACAACTGTCACCTTTACTGACTAGTATTCACGGTACCAGAAGGTAATTTATATATTTCCAAAGAAGGAAAGTAATTGCCAACTCAACTACAAACTATTTGATTTACAATGTAGACCTGTTTGAAAGTTACTCCTATATACTAGTTGCACAATGCTTGTTGGAGTAACCAACTAATACCTGATTGAATAGAAGGCACACTCCATGGGATGGAACCCACCCCTGACATTATTAGCATTGCCAAGAACCTGAGACTTGATAGGCCAGGAACCAAGAGGAAACTAAATTCTTCTATTCTGCTACAGAAACAGTGATAAATTGACTCCTAAGAATATTTACCTATACCCATAGATCAGTGGCTTGCTCAGTCATCACTGAGAAACTTCCTCCAACTAATATGGGAACTAATACCCAGAGACTTAGAGAAGTTCACATGCATAGAGTGTGAGATCTTGAACAGTACATCCTAAATCGTATATTTCCCTTAGAGCTTAGGCCACCCTGTAGAAGAAGAGGTAAAAAGATAGATAAAGGCCTAAGGCTATGGAACACACCAAAAATACAAGGCCTTGCAAACACAGTGTGACTAATATACGTGAACTCACGTAGACTGTGTCAGTATTCATAGGGCCTGCACAGATCCAGGTTAGATGGAATACCAATGCTGAGAAGGTAAATAGATGACAGCTCCCATCCCTAACTCAGAAGGTATTTGAATTAATAACTGCTTGCAAATTAAAACATTTTTCTCCAATTGAATCTCCCTTGGAATACAGACTACTCTTGAGGCCAACTACCATGGTCAGCAGAAGATGGCCAATATAAGACAAATGCAAAGGTATTTTTGGAGCTTCTTTATCTCATAATACTTTGTCAGGGCTGTGTGTTTGTTTGCTTGTTTGTTTTCCTTATAGGTCTCTTGCATATATATTATGGGTTTTGGTTTTGTGTTTTTACAGAATTTCTGCCAATGAATGAATATTTGTCTCCATTTATTTAATGTCTTGTGCTTTTTTTTGTTCCTTTTTTGGCTTGTAGATTTCTTTTGTCTTATTCTAGTTTGTTTATTATTATTATTAGCAGTAGTAGTAGTAGTAGTAATAGTAGCAGTAGTAGTAGTAGTAGTAGTAGTAGTAGTAGTAGTAGTAGTAGAAGTAGTAGTAATATGGCTGGTAAATGGAGAAAAGTTGGGAATAGTTGAAGGAGAAGAAACTATAATCAGAAGATAGTATGTGAAAAAAATCTATTTTCAATAAAACAGCAAAACCCAATATAGCAACAACAACAAAAATAAAATTGAAATGGGACAAACTACTACCTTGAAAAAAGGCCTTTTCTAGTGAGTAAGATGATGTAGAAAATGATAAAATTATGAAGGGGCTCTCTGAGGATCTCCATATCTGACCTGCCTTCACTGTCAGATGCATTGCTGCCAATTTTCAAGCAATTGTTCATCAGCCAAGCTTTTTATGAGGTTATTGTGGAGCTACAGGAAGCAGGAGTTTGTGTCATCCTCATTGCAGTAAATGTCATGGCACCTACTGTTCTTGCCAAGGTTTGGCTGTTTTATTTTATTTTTTTTTATACTGGAATGTTTAAAAGCATTTTTCACATGGTCAGACTTCTTAAAAAGCTGATGACCAATTCTTTGTTACTGTTCTCTTTGTTTATATGCAGGGAGATTTGCAGATTTTTCTTCTCTTTTGAGTTTCCTAAGCTCTAGTTGTATCTCTGTGTATGTATGTATATGTGTGTTTGGGGGATGGGTGGGTGTATATATGAAAGAGAGAGAGAGAGAGAGAAAGAGAGAGAGAGAGAGAGAGAGAGAGAGAGAGAGAGAGAGAGAGAGAGAGTGCTCTACTTATCAATACCATCATCATACTAGCAATCTAAGAAAGGGATTAATTAACTATGTGGCCTCAGAACCGAATCACTTTTCCTAAAGTAAACCAACCAAACCAAGACTTGAGCAAACAAAGACATTTCATATACAAACCTTACTTTCTTCTGTAAGGGTCCATGATTTGCTGAAGAATGATACCCCAGACTCAAGACAGTATGGATAAGCCAAGAGCATTTTATTCTGCAGAAATCTTGAATGTGGGAGTCTACCATTTACCAAGATTGAGACACCTATGTGAACCCACCAGCCCAATTTGAAGCACTTTAGGGGAATTCCAGGGAGAGGTAGGCAGGCTTTATCTTAATTGGTTGGCTTGCTCTCTTCTAAAATGAATGCTGGCAAGTGTAGGGCTGAAGACCTGATGCTGGGGAAGCCTGGCTCATTGTTCTTGAAACAGGCCAGGCACAGCTTCTTATGGTGGGGATGTTTCTGATTAGCTGCCTGAGCCCTGGGATTTTTTCCAGCAACTGACTTGCCTGGACTTGCCCAGTTCTGGGAAACAGAGTTCTAGGCCTAGTCTCCTGAACTGCCAGTTTGAAGCCTGTCATGGGGTCAACCTGTCTCAGTCCTCTCACTTCCAGAATAGGTATTCTTGGTATCTACACTGGATGATAGAGTCAATTAACCTTTATTAATATCAACACATTGTATTTTCATTGATGATTAATTTTGTGAATCACCTGATAGTCGGGTATAGTCAACAGATCGAAATGGGGCAGGTGAGCTGAGATGTATGAATGTGAGTGAAACCTATACTAGAAAAGAAAAACTAGACATGGGGGCACAAGCTGAAAGCCCAGCTTACAGGCAGAGGGAGATGGATGTTTCTGATATGGAGGCCAGCTGGTCTACATGTGGCCAGCCTGGTTTACACAGTAAGTTCAAGTCCACTGAGTAAATCATAGTGAGTCTTTGTCTCCAAAGATAGTTTTCCAAAAAAAGAAAACATTTATAAAACCACTTCTGAATTTATGGAACAAATGTTTTACAGGTAGCTCTTCTGAAAATGACTCAATATCAGTTAAGACCTGAATGCAACTCTTCTTCAAGAACACAATGTTAATGAGAATGGAATTCACAAAACACAATAAAATTAAAGTTTCATTTAAAACTGAACTTTTATTTATTACTTGAGACATTGTTCATGTATATAGTATTTTTTTTGTCTTGTCCTTCTCCAATCTCCTCTTCTAATTATTCCTATACAGAGTCCCTTTTCCAAGTACCCCTTAAAAAAGTAAATATATAACACACTGATGCAACTTTGTGCTTCCAGTATGCATGTGGTTGTACGGTCATCCACATGAGCATGAACAACCTGTCAGTGGCACACCTCCAATAAAAACTAACTCTCTTTCTCCCAGCAGCCATGAAGGCCAATAGTGTTTCAGATAAGTGTGAAGGCTATCATTCTGGCCCAAACTCAAGGACATCTGATCAAGGCATTAGTGCAGGTTTGACATAATGAGTCTGATAGAGGAGAAAATAAGGAATTTGCTTGAACTCAAGGCACAAGGAAAAACTTTCCTGACATATCTATTCTTTGAGAAGAGATATTGATTGATAACTGGTGTAGTTATAAATTCTTCAATTCATTTAGGTTTTTTTTCCTGTATAAACAATTAGTGAACTTATTTAACTTTATTTAATTTATTTTAAATTTCCAGAAAAAGTTTTCATGTATTTTTATGACATTATCATTACTTTCCTTGTATCTTTGATTTTTTTCAAGAGTTTATTATTTTATTCACTTTATATCCTAATCACAGCCCTTTCCCTCCTCTCCTTCCAATCCTGTCCTTATAAATCTCTTGCCTTGTTACCTTTACCTGTTTTCCTCAGAGAGGGGGAAGAACCCTCTTGGGCACCATTCCACCCTGGGACATCAAGTTCTGGCAGAACTAGGTATATTTTCCTCCTCTGAGGCCCTACCAGTCTGTTCAGGTAGGGGAAGAGCAGACAACAAAGCCGTGGACAGTACTTGCTCCCATTGTTCGGGTACCAATATGAAAACCAAGCTACACATCTGATCTGCTACAATGTGTTGGGGGCCTAGGACCAGCTCCCGCTGACCCAAGCTTTGGTTGGCATTTCAGTCTCCATGAGTTGATTCTGAAGATCTTCTTGTAGTGTCCTCCACCCCTATCGCTCCCTCAATTCTATCCTCCACTCTTTCACAAGATTCACTGAGCTCTGCCTGATATTTGGTTGTGAGTCTCTGCATCTGTTTACATCATCTGCTGGGTGAAGCCTCTCAGGAGACAGTTATGCTAGGCTCATGTCTGCAAGCATAGCAGAGTATTATTAATACTGCCAGGGGTTGGCTCTCTCACATGGGATGGGTCTCAACTTGGGGATGTTATTAGTTGCCTGTTCCTTCAGTCTCCATCTTTTAAAAAATTATTTTATTTATTTACAGCTCAAATGCTGCACCCCTCCAGGTCCCAGCTCACAGAAGTCTTCCACCTTCACCCATCCCTTTCCCCCCTGAGAGGTTGCCCCCCCCAGAGGTATCCCCCTTCCCTGGAATATCAAATCTCCATAAGATTAGGTACATCCTCTCTCACTGAGGCCGGAAAAGGCAGACCTCTGCAACATATGTGCCCAAGGATTCAGACCAGCCTGTGTATGCTTTTTGGTTCCTGGATCAGACTGTGGGAGCTCCCAGGGGTCCAGGTTAGTTGATACTGTTGTTCTTACTGTGGGTTTACCATCCCCAACAGTTCTTTCAGTCATTCCCCTAACTCTTATGTAGTGGTCCAATGCTTGGCTGTGAGTATCTGCATCTGTCTCGGTAAGCTGCTGGTATATACTCTCAAGGGACAGCCATGCTATGCTCCTGTCTGCAAGCACATCATAGAATCAATAATAAGGTCAGGTTTTGGTGCCTGTCTATGGGATGGATCCCAAGTTGGGTCTATAAATTGGTAGGCTGTTTTTCAGTCTCTGCTCCATTTTTATCCCTACATTTCATTTATACAGGAACAATTTTGGGTCAAAAATTTTGAAGATGAGTTAGTAACCACATCCCTCCACTAAGGGTCCCGACAAATTACTGGAGGTAGTCTCTTCAGATTCCATATCCCCACTGTTAGACATTTTGACTAACTACCCACATTGAGTTCTGGAAGCCTCCCTCATGCCATGTTTCTGGAATTTTATAGAGGCTGTGCCTATTTCTCAACCCCTGCAGCTGTATATTTCTATTAACTCTTCTGGCCCTCTTGGCTTCTCTCCTGTCTCCTAACATATCAGATCCTGCCTCCCTTTTCCCCTTCCCCTTCCCTCTCTCACCCATGTCCTTTCCTGCCTCTGTCTCCGATAATCATTTTGTCCTTCCTTTTAACTGGGATTGAAGCATCCTCATTTGGGCCTTCCTTCTTTGACTTCATAGAGTCTGTGCAGTGTATCATGGTTATTTTGCACTTTTTGGCTAATATCCACTTATGCGTGAGTACATACCATTCATGTCCTTTTGAGACTGAGTTACCTCACTCAAAGTAATATTTTCATTTGCCTGGAAAATACATGATATCTTTGTTTTTAATAGCTTAATAGCATTCCATTGTGTAGATATACCCCATTTTCTTTATGCATATTTCAGGAGAGGTGAGGGACATCTAGGTTGTTTCCAGTTTCTTGCTGTTACATATAAAGTGTCTTTGTGGGATGGTGGAGCATGTTTTCAGAAAACATTTAGGATTAAGTAGTTATTGTGTTATAATTTATACTTTCTATCTATTGGTTAAATTGGATTAACTGTGCCTTTAAAAATGAAACAATTTGCTACACTTTCTCTAATTTTATTTTATGATTTCTAACAAAACTTTAAAAATTTACCTACTAATCATCGGTTTTAATTATTCAGTCCAGTTCAAGAGCAAAATTTTAATAAAATTGAAGTCATTTTGCATGAAGGTAATAGGATATTTTGGGCACCTTTCCTTCTTGGGAATTCTGAGAATACAGTTCAATAATGTGTTGGAAAATTCTCATTACTCTTCCTGGCAATCATGTCTGGTGATTCTTCATATTTGCTGACTTAATTTTTTTATTGTTTCCATTGAGTTTATGACTTTGGCTTCTTGATAGGAAGTAAGAGGAATAGGCAAGAACTCAAGAAACAGATTTTACAAAGATTAAATGAGTCTAACATTTATTTCAACTTCCAGTAATGTACTGCTCTTTGTAGGAATGCTAATTTAGAGATCTTTATCATAGAGCCAGACAGTGAAATGAATATACTAGCATTCATATTCATGATAGTATTGAGAAGAAAAGTTGTAAAGGACTCAACTTTTACTTATATGACCATCCTTAAGTGTCACTTTAAATGAAAAATTCTAGCAGTTTATGCCTGTTTGTTTGTTCATGTGTCTGTGTATGTATATTGTGATATATGCTTATATATATATAATAATATATAATATAATATACAATATACAATATATAATATATAACTTATGACATATAACGTAATATATAACATATAAGCTATAATATATAGTACATAGTATATAATATATAACATATAATATATAGTATATAGTATATCATATATAATATATATGAACATGTATACATTTGTACATGCATGCATGTTTTGGAGGCCAGAGGTTAATATCAGCTATATTTCTTGATTGCTGCCCACCTAATGTTTACCTGAAATTCAATGTTTTACCTGGATTGCCTGGCTGTTGGATCCAGAGATCCTCTTGTTTCTCTCTCTCCAGTGTTGGTATTGCAGTAATTATTTATAGCTTCTATGTGCTTGAACTCAGGTCTTAATGATTTCATGGCAAGCATTTTATTAACTGGCCCATTACCCCCAGCCCTGCATGTATTTTAGAAATGCTTATTTGCTCATTTGAAGAGAATGTAGATGCCTTGATATTCAACAAGTTCTGTGAATTATAGAGGTCTCTTATGTGAACTATTCAGTGTAAAGACATAGCACACTTCACATGTAATAAACATGTAAAAGTTTATAGGTGATATTCAGTCATCTATTTGCATTAGCTTATAAAATGTTTAAAGCTTGGAAAGGAAAAATAAAACACCGGTTTTTGACAGGTTAATGAAAGTGGGGAGAGTTATTATTTCCTTCAAGATATGTTTCAGTCGGTGGTTGTCAACCATGTTAGTCAAATCAATATTGTTAAATAACAAGAAGGTTAACATAGAATGAGTCTGCAAAAGCACATTATTCATTTGTTTTCTTCTGACTCAGTTGGACTTTGGACATGTGTTTTTGACCTATTCTCTTGTTAGAATTCTTGCGTCTCATGTGGCCACATAAAGACAAACCATGTCTTCTGTCAGAGGGCTTCATTGTCAGACAGTATTAAGCTTATGAACAAATGGACTAGTATGTGTTGATAAATGTACATGCGTAACAATAATAACTAAAGGACTAATTATGAATCTGAGAGGGAATAGAATACATGAAAGGAGTCAGAGGGACAAGTTAAAGGAAATGAGTGGAAATGATAAAAATGTTAGAGGATAAGTAAGAAATTCTCAAGAAGCAACTATTGAAATTATAAAAGGTAATTTATAATTTATAGATGTGGATATATAACCTATATATATATATTTTATATATTATACATATTATGAACTTATATACATTATATTATAAAGTATATTTATAAACATATATATTATATGTTATATATTGTATATTATACATTATAGGTTATGTGTTGTCACATTGTTACATGTTCTATGTTATGTTGGAGACCAAACTGTGGAAAAACAGACCCTAAACAGCTCTCACCTTGAGATTCCATTCTTAGGTTTACAGATGAACTACCCCCCTCTTCACACAAGGCTGATCAACTGTTTCTCATCCTGGCTGAACACCTGGGGTTGTCTAGGCGGAACCAGCATTCCAGAAACGCTGCTGGAAGCCACAGCCAGCATCCGTCCTGGATGACCTTTCCTCCTTCTGTGCTTTTAGTATCCCCCTCAGCCCCTGCCTACTTTCTCTTATGGTTGGTTCAAAACCAGATGTTTTGCGGTACATTAAAGAGGCTTTGACAAAGACACCCTGTTTGCTTGGCCTCATTTCTGCCCATTTCTCTCTTTCAGACTTGGGTTCCCCTTGGCTCTCCGAATAACTAGGTCCTGTGGGTCGGGACAATGTTACATGTTATAAACTTATGTATATATTATATATTGTATTATATATTATATATCATATATCACATATCATATATAGTATCTCATATCTAATATTTTGTATTTCATATATCACATGCCATATATCATAAATCATAATTTTGTACATTATATACATATTATATGTTAAATGTTATGTTATATGCTATATGTAATATGATTTATGTTATCTGCTATGTTATATGTATGTTATATTGTATGCTATTTGTTTTATCCTACATATATGTATATATTTATATGTATATATATCCTACACACACATTTATATATATATATATATATATATATATATATATCAATTCAGATTTTCAAAAAAAAACTACAAAAAAAGCTTCAAGTGACTCATATCAGGAAACATGACTAAAAATTCTTATTACATATTCCAAGTAATACGAAAAACTATCCTGTCCAAGTAACTGTTTCATCTGATAGCTATAAACTATTCTGTTTGAGGGGCAGATTATTGGGAAAAATGCAAAGATAATCTGGAATAGATATTTAACAATTCATATCTTTAGCTTGCTACTGCTAAGCAATTTTAGATTTTGTCAACATTTTAAAAGTTGAATTTCTTCTGAACTTCAATCATGAAGTTTACAATTTTCAGAAAAAAATGTAAAAGATATAAATACATTTGGTTATTAATATAGACTTCTATCTTAAAAAATTGAATCAGCAATACTTCTATCTTGGAGCTGTACTTATTATTAAACGTTTGTAATTAGGGGTTAATCAATTAACTTTGTCAATAAATTGCCTGTTGCAGAAACATGAGAACCTGAGTTTGATCTTCCAAAGCCACATAAAACTGTCAGACATGGTAGTTCATTGCTGTATTCTCAGAACTAGAGAAAGGGAACCATAAATTTCTGGGCTTGCTAGCCAACAGCCTACCTCCAAAATATCAGCCCATAGAACTCAAAGGACATGGCCAGCAGTGGCTGGGATGGAACAATCTCAAGATTTCCTCCTACAGGTATGCATACACACACACACACACACACACACACACACAACTTTACATCAGTTTCCAAAGCTAGGCTTTTACATATGTAGTTCACATGTGGTTAGAAAGACAGTTCATTGGTTAAGTGTTCTTATTGCTCTTGCAGAGAATCTGGGTTCAGTTTCCAGTTTTTAATCACATTTTCTCAAGTGCCTTTTACTCCATCTAGCTCCAATGATTCTAATACCCTGTTCCTGTAGTATAACTAGATCTTCATTTAATACTTAGGAGTCTCATTTTACATACTGGCATACTGTCAATAACCAGCCCTTGTCAACAAGTAACCAAAATATCTTCTATGTGTGAGTGTGTGTGTGTGTATGTGTGTGTGTGTGTGTATTTGTGTGTGTATTTGTGTGTGTGTGCACTGATGCACACATGGGTGGACAAACACATGTATCAATTTATATACACAGTAAGGTTTGAACACTTGACCTCACTTATTCTGAGAAAAATACTCAACCATTAAGTCACATCTTTTGCTCTAGAAATAATATGTTTAATGAGTGAGTTACAGGAGATATGGCACTAAAGAAGCACAGTGACACTTCTAGTAAAAAAGAACTCATCTAGATTGAGATCCAGCACAGGGAGAATTCATTGAATTTCATTAAAAGAGAGCATCAGGCAAGATTTCAGGAAGAGGCATCACTGCTGAGAAAGCATGGGAGTTTTGTTATATCAGTTAAGGAGAGGGACTCCGATCTGTTCTGATACCTAATAGGACAGTAATACATTTTATTCCATGTTCTTTTTCTAGTGGCATGCCATTCATCAAAAGTAACATTTTGAGCCAAAATCTTAGGCTTCAAGTGTCTGTGTCAAAACACTGGGGCATCACATGGTTGTGGCTGTATTGGTGGTAGGACTTTAGTTTTCAGGCTGCAGCATTAATGTGGCATAATATGGGAGCAAACACTACACAGGAGGTCTTTGCAATTGGCTTCGAAGGGAAGTTACAGGGAAAAGAGGGCCCATGCCATAGGAGAGGAAACTAGAAGCTCCAGGGCAGAGGCAGAAGGCAGAAGAGGATATAACCCAGGACTAGGCTGGAAGCAAGAAGGCTGTAAGACTAGGTATTAACAAGCTATAGTCACAACACAGAAAGCCATCTTAGAAACTTTCTCCCTGTACCGATGTTCTCAAGGGTCTTCCCCTGTTTCTTTTCTATTAACTTCAGAGTGTCTGGCTTTATGTGGAGGTCCTTGATCCATTTGGATTTGAGCTTAGTACAAGGAGACAAGGATGGATCAATTCCCATTCTTCTGCATGCTGACCTCCAGTTGAACCAGCACCATTTGTTGAAAAGGCTATCTTTTTTCCATTGGATGTTTTCAGCCTCTTTGTCGAGGATCAAGTGGCCATAGGTGTGTGGGTTCATTTCTGGATCTTCAATCCTGTTCCATTGATCCTCCTGCCTGTCACTGTACCAATACCTTGCAGTTTTTAACACTATTGCTCTGTAGTATTGCTTGAGGTCAGGGATACTGATTCCCCCAGACTTTCTTTTGTTGCTGAGAATAGTTTTAGCTATCCTGGGTTTTTTTGTTGTTCCAGATGAATTTGATAATTGCTCTTTCTAACTCTGTGAAGAATTGAGTTGGGATTTTGATGGGTATTGCATTGAATCTGTATAGTGCTTTAGGCAAAATGGCCATTTTAACTATATTGATTCTACCGATCCATGAGCATGGGAGGTTTTCCCATTTTTTGAGGTCTTCTTCCATTTCCTTCTTCAGAGTCTTGAAGTTCTTGTCATACAGATCTTTCACATGTTTGGTAAGAGTCACCCCAAGATACTTTATACTGTTTGTGGCTATTGTGAAGGGGGTCATTTCCCTAATTTCTTTCTCAGCCTGCTTATCCTTTGAGTATAGGAAGGCCACTGATTTGCTTGAGTTGATTTTATAACCTGCTACTTTGCTGAAGTTGTTTATGAGCTGTAGGAGTTCTCTAGTGGAGTGTTTTGGGTCACTTAGGTAGACTATCATGTCATCTGCAAATAATGATAGTTTGACTTCTTCCTTTCCAATTTGTATCTCTTTGACCTCCTTATGTTGTCGAATTGCCTGAGCTAGTACCTCAAGTACAATATTGAAAAGATAAGGAGAAAGAGGGCAGCCCTGTCTAGTCCCTGATTTCAGTGGGATTGCTTCAAGTTTCTCTCCATTTAGTTTGATGCTGGCTACCGGTTTGCTGTATATTGCTTTTACTATGTTTAGATATGGGCCTTGAATTCCTGTTCTTTCCAGGACTTTAAGCATGAAAGGATGCTGAATTTTGTCAAATGCTTTTTCAGCATCCAATGAAATGACCATGTGGTTTTTTTCTTTGAGTTTGTTTATGTAGTGGATTGCATTGATGGATTTCCGTATATTGAACCAACCCTGCATTCCAGGGATAAAGCCTACTTGATCATGGTAGATGATCGTTTTGATGTGTTCTTGGATTCAGTTGGCAAGAATTTTATTGAGTATTTTTGCATCGATGTTCATAAGGGAAATTGGTCTGAAATTCTCTTTCTTTGTTGGATCTTTGTGTGGTTTTGGTATCAGCGTAATTGTGGCTTCATAGAAGGAATTGGGTAGTGTTCCTTCTGTTTCTATTTTGTGGAATAATTTGAAGAGTATTGGTGTTAACTCTTCTTTGAAGGTCTGATAGAATTCTGCACTGAAACCATCTGGTCCTGTGCTTTTTTTGGTTGGAAGACTTTCTATGATTCCTTCAATTTCTTTAGGCATTATGGGACTATTTAGATGATCTATTTGGTCCTGATTTAATTTTGGTATTTGGTATCTGTCAAGGAAATTGTCCATTTCCTCCAGATTCTCCAGTTGTGTTGAGTACAGGCTCTTGTAGTAGGATCTGATGATTTTTTTGGATTTCCTCAGTTTCTGTTGTTATATCTCCCTTTTCATTTCTAAGTTTGTTAATTTGGATACTTTCTCTGTGCCCTTTGGTCAGTCTGGCTAAGGGTTTATCTATCTTGTTGATTTTCTCAAAGAACCAGCTCCTGGTTTTGTTGATTCTTTGTATGGTTCTCTTTGTTTCTAATTGATTGATTTCAGCCCTGAGTTTGATGATTTTCTGCCTTCTACTCCTCCTGGGTGAAATAGCTTGACAAATGGGACCTCATAAAATTACAAAGTTTCTGTAAGGCAAAGGACACCATCAAGAGGACAAATTGGCATCCAACAAATTGGGAAAAGATCTTCACCAATCCTACATCAGATAGAGGGCTAATATCCAATATATATAAGGAACTCAAGAAGTTAGACTCCAGAAAACCAAACAACCCTATTAAAAAATGGGGTACAGAGTTAAACAAAGAATTCTCACCTGAAGAACTTCGGATGGCAGAGAAGCATCTTAAAAAATGCTCAGCTTCTTTAGTCATTAGGGAAATGCAAATCAAAACAACCCTGAGATTTCACCTTACACCAGTCAGAATGGCTAAGATTAAAAATTCAGGAGACAGCAGGTGTTGGAGAGGGTGTGGAGAAAGAGGAACACTCCTCCACTGCTGGTGGGGTTGCAAATTGGTACAACCACTCTGGAAAGCAGTCTGGCGGTTCCTCTGAAAACTGGGCACCTCACTTCCAGAAGATCCTGCTATACCACTCCTGGGCATATACCCAGAGGATTCCCCACCATGTAATAAGGATACATGCTCTACTATGTTCATAGCAGCTCTATTTATAATCACCAGATACTGGAAAGAACCCAGGTATCCCTCAACAGAAGAGTGGATGCAAAAAATGTGGTATATCTACACAATGGAGTACTATTCCGCCACTAGAAACAATGAATTCATGAAATTCTTAGGCAAATGGATGGAGCTAGAGAACATCATACTAAGTGAGGTAACCCAGACTCAAAAGGTGAATCATGGTATGCACTCACTAATAAGTGGATATTAACCTAGAAACCTGAAATACCCAAAACATAATCTACACATCAAATGAGGTACAAGAAGAAAGGAAGTGTGGCCCCTTGTTCTGGAAAGACTCAGTGAAGCAGTGTTCAGCAAAACCAGAACGGGGAAGTGGGAAGGGGTGGGTGGGAGGACAGGGGTAGAGAAGGGGGCTTGGGGGACTTTCTGGGAGTGGGGGGGGCTAGAAAAGGGGAAATCATTTGAAATGTAAATAAAAAATATATCGAATAAAGAAAGAAAGAAAGCCATTTTATGTGGCAGCAGACCTCCCATTTGCTGCACGGAATCTGGGTATGTCCAGATAATCAAGGCTCTCTGACTTTTTAAAGAAAAACCAAGTTTTACTTTAAAACCAAGTTTAGTACTGGGGTCAAGGTATCCCATTAGTCAGGCCAGAGTGACTGAAATTGGAAAGACTTGGCTTGAAACCAGCTGGAGATGGAAAAACGAGAGGAAGGGAAGACTCTCTGCCCCAGTGAAGGGAAATATAGATACCCTGCAGAACTCTCATTTCAAGAAATCTGGTCTGTAGTGGTCAACTGGAAAGTTCTTACACTCTGCTTCCCTGTATGTTGAAGAGTAGAAATGTTGTAAAAAAAGAAAGAAAGAAAGAAAGAAAGAAAGAAAGAAAGAAAGAAAGAAAGAAAGAAAGAAAGAAAGAAAGAAACTAGCCAGCTGATGTAAATACTGGAAATCTGAAATTCTGGCCAGGATGGAATGAAGTAGCCAGAAGGCTGAGCAAACATGTCTGCCTTTCTCACTCTGGGAAACAGCAGACACAAATACTACAATGAAGAGAGGGCTGTTAGTAAATGAGAAAGTCCTCAGAATCCATGCAGGTTTACACTGGATGGATTGCCAACAACTATTCCTATCCATGTGCTGAAATAGAGGGGTTTCCTTCACTTTGATGGTCCCTCACCCCCAGGGTCACCATCTCTTTTCTTTATCACTCCTGTGTCCCACAAAAAAATCAACTTAGACAAGTACATGCAGCACAGAATGGAAAGCAAGACTTCTCATGAGGGGCTGAAAAGTAATTTCTCAGCTTGTACACTGATGGGTATCAGCAGGATGGAATCACTGAGCAAAAGCCTTCCCTTGTGTATCAACCTAGTCAGTGACCCTCAAAAGTACCCAGACAGCAACTACAGGCATGCGAGTAAATGGCCAAGGAAGGTACAAGAGGAATTTGACCCACACAGGCCACCAAAATGCCATGTAAAAAAGCCTCAAGGAATATCAATGATATATGTGGTAAAGGATGTAATCAGACAAGACAAGAGTGTATTAAAATACATCACAAACATTCAAGATCCTAGAAAGTCGTTTCTGTTCTGAAAGGGGTTGAAGTTACTTAGTAGCAGTTAATTCTTAAAATACTTGATCTTCCTGTTTGTGATATTCCTGCAATGGCCTGTATCTAAGGGAAAGAACAAAGCACCTAGTCTTTGTGTAAAGCAATGTAAATGCCCAGGGATATGACTATAGGTATCTATGTGATAGATACAACCAGGATTCACTGCCATATGGTTGTGTGTTGATTATTACTGTGTAGGAAGTTTGCTTTTACTTTTGGCTGTTTGTTTCTCCAATTGCTATATAAAATATAAGCAGACCATAATGAACATTTATCTTCTATTTTTTTATGATACTGTGGAAAATTAGCTCATTTTGTATGATATAGTTGAAGCATAGATTAACATAAAAGCACATTTTTTTTCTCAAAACTTTCAAGTGCTTTATACTATTGACAAAATTGGTGTTGTGTTGTATTTTAAGTTAAGCTAAAATAGGATTGACCTCTTTTAACCTATCAGGGTGACATATTTTTGTACACAGTACAACATTATTGATGTCCAAAACACTTCTAAAATGTAATAGCAGTATATTTAATGTGATAGACAATTAAATATCAGAATTAAATCGTATACATAGTTTTAAACACTTTGGTTTCTTAATTATGTCATTTTCCCCCTATTCTCTAAGAGATTAATATAAAACACTCTTCATTTAAACCTTAGCAACAAAAACAAGTATTGCTTCTATACATCAGAGCTATAGCTTATTGATTTCTCTGGCAAAAAGGGAATTTTAATATGTCTTACTCAAAAATATAGCACATTATGCAAATTTAGTTATAATCAAATAATTAATTGGAAAGTATTATATATCACAGAGAATCAGAAAGTTATTTTACATTAAATGATATGCTCTAAGATACTTGTCCACAAAACTGGAAGAGTAAATGCCTATTTACATCTATTATTGTAACATGTATAATGCTTATACTTTGTAAACTCACTACTATAAGATGTGTATTAGAATATATAGCTAAATGGATAATTTCCTAATTTTAATAATTCTAAAAATTATCTTTGGGAATACAGAAAATGGTCCAGTTTGTGTTTATAGAAATATATACTATGTTTTGTTTACAAAGGATAGAACAAAAATGAAGTAAACTATGGTTGGGTTTCATGTGTTTAGTATTTATAAACCGGAGAAATATTAGGTTTCCCTAATCTTATATTTTCTTGACTAAATATTTAAATATGTAAGAAACTACATGGACTATAGTATTACAGAGCTTATTTATATACGAACTTTCAAATTCTCTTTGTATCCTAAAATTTTTAAATCTACCTATATCTTAAAGGTATCACAGGTTATTGTGCCATGAAGTCTGTGGTAACCGTATTTGTAACTTATAAATATTCATATATACAATAATTAGTGATTCAGATTAGGAGGTAGATTTTCTTATTAAAATTCATTTGAGATATGTGCTCTTTTAATTGTATTATAGGCTTTAATCCTCTAGATTTTTTCTCAAATATCAGTAAAATGGACATCATAATTATTGGAGTTTTGTCCTTATGAATCTTAACATGCCATTTTATATAAATAAGATCTAGATGAATCTATTAGCATAAATTGGCTGTAGGTAGTTAACTTGTCATAAGCTCTACAGTTAAAACACTGCTAAAATAATTATTTATATTAAGACAAATGTCAACTTTTGTGGAGACAAGGTTTCTCTGTGTAGCCCTGGCTGTCTTGGAACTTGCTCTGTAGAACAGGATGGCCCCAAAATCAGAGATTCACTTGCCTCTGTCTCCTAAGTGCTGGGATTAAAGACAGGTGCCCCCACAGCCCAGCCTATATTTAGTATTTTAAGTTGTTGAAGAAGAAAAAATAATTGTTCATTGTTTATATCTTGAACAAATATATAGTGTTAATTTTGAATAATTATTTATTCATATCTCCTAAGTATAATAGGCACTATTAATAATAAATAATTTAAGTTTGAGAGAGAGCTTCTTTCAAAATATTAGAAAAGCGATTTAATGTGTCTTCATATTGAGGTCACTTTACTAATGCCTTTCTATTTGTCGTAATGTCTGAACAGAGCAACTTTCATTCTCTACTGATAAAATGATTATTTAACTAATTGCATGTCTAGTCCAACGTTTCCATTCTTACTTCTGCAAAAAATGATGAAAGTGCAAAAATTCATAGTTACATAGTGTTAAATGTTTATCACTCATATGTGATAGTAGGTTCAATAATGTCTGCCAAAGTAACAAAAGTAAAACTTCAACAGGTTTTCACATGATATCCTATGGCTGGCCATTGCCTCATTTACACAATAGATCCTGGGTATACAATGCACTTCTTAATAGAGGCTCCTTGCAGATGATATCACTATACTAAAATACTATACTCCAGAATTGGCCTGGAGGTGGGGGCAGATGGGCTTGATGGATAAATTTTTGTGCCATAAGAGATTTCTTGCTGAAGTCTTGATCAGCATCCCCAGAAGTCATCTAAAAAAGATTCAGTAGAAGAAGATTCTATAATCCCAGTTTGATGCTATGCAAGGAATAAGGGAATACAGTTGCAAGGAACCCAACCAGCCTAAATTATGCAACTATGAAAATACCTTATCTCAAATGAGAAAGAAATGTGAGAATTAATAACCAAGGGTTGTCCTCTTAACCTCCACATGCAAATTATGAAATACATGTACCTCAAAATCCCCATATACAAGCACACACACACAAACACATCATACATGTGTATAGAATAAACAACTAAAATCAAATAGTTTATAATCATTAATTTCACTCAAGATGTATTAGTAACTTTGTCTCTTGTGAGGGAAGCTACTACTATTGAGTTCACTTTAAGAATACAGGACCACAGAGCTGTTGAGACAATGGAGAAACAAGCTTTTCTTAGCTATTGGATTACATGAGTAACAAAAATAGGAGATATTCAACACAGACTTTGGGCTGCGGTTTTTGGGAAAGTGTGACTGTATTAAGTGTATAGCAAAATACATTGCTGGGACTCTTCTTGTATTGTTTTACTTTCTTTTACTATAACTTGATTAAGGTTTCCCCTGTCTGTCCTCCTCTTATTTCCTCCATTCCTCCTTTCCTATCCAGATCCACCTCCTTTCTGTCTTATTCGGAAACAGACAAGCAGGGCTGGAGAGATGTCTCAGCAATCAAGAACACTGCTTGTTCTTCCAGAGATCATGAGTTCAATTCCCAGCAACCACATGGTGCCTCACAGCTATCTGTAGTAGGATCCAATGTCATCTTTCAGTATGTCTGACGACAACTAAAGTATACTCAGATACATAAAATAAATAAATTTATAAAAACAGAAAGGAAAACAAACAAGCTTCTCAAGGACAATAATATAATACCATAATATAATTAGATACATTTAAAACAAAGCATTAGAAAAGAACCTGTAGAGGAGAGAGTAAAGAGAGGGGGTGGAGAGAGAGAGAGAGAGAGAGAGAGAGAGAGAGAGAGAGAGAGAGAGAGAGAGAGAATATAACAGAATACCTAACGTGACATTATAAGACTTGAAAACTTCCAGAGGTGCTATTGAGTTTGTTTTCTATTGGCCGTCCTCTCTAGGCATATGGCCTAAATTTAAATTTGTTTCTTGAATCACTCCTTTGGATAAAACAATATTTTTCTTTGCAAGTGGTTATCAATTAGAGATAACTTCTGGCATAGGAATGAGCACATGTTTCCATTTATCCTTTCAGCTCTAGGAGCCTTAACAGGTATAGACCTAGGCAATCCCTGTATATGCTGCCTCAGTCTCTGTGAGTTCATATATGTGTTGTTTGTGTTGTGTTTAGGAGGGCTTATTTTCTTGGTGACCTCTATTCTCTTTGGCTGTAACACTCTTTCTCCTTCTTCATTCATAGGGTTCCTTGACCCTAAAAAGAGGAATTTGATGTTGAAACCCAGTGTTCCAAGATCTCTCATATTCTGAATATTTCTGGCTCTGGTTCTCTATAGTTTTTTTCCAACTACTACAGGAGGAAATATTTTTTATGATGGCTAAGCAAGACAATGATCTACAATTATAACAAAATGTCATTAAAACTTAACAGCTTAGGCTGGTGAGGATGTGGTGTAAGAGTAACATTCATCCATTGGTGGAGGAACTACCAAGTTGTGCAGCCTCTATGGTATGGTGGTTCTTGAAGAAGATGAGACTAAAAATCCAGTTAAACAATTCTTGGGCATATACCAAATGATGCTTCATTTTACCATAGAGATATGTGATCAACTATGTTGAAAATTTATAGGTAAATGAAGAGAACTAGAAAAAGATTACTCTGAGTGGGTAACCCAGGATCAGAGAGGCAAATACAGTATGTGTTTGCTTATATGTAGATATTAGCTGTGAAGTCAGTGGTAATCAAGCTACAATCTGTAGAGCCACAAAGATTTTATATAGAGTAAAGGAGTAGAGGGTACATATTGATCTCCATTAATAGAGATATAGAATAAATAGTTACGGATAGTGGGGGCAGCATTGGAACAGGATGGCTACATAGGATTGGGGAGAGAGAAAAAAGGATGAAGAAGGGAATGTTGGGAGAGACATCTAAAATTAAGGATCTTTTGAGGGGTTCCACTGTATTATGGAAACATAATTCAGTTGAGGATTCCCCAAATATATACTTAGATGAAGATAATATAAATGAAACCACCAAACAGGTAACAGCCTCAACTGAATATGTCACCAAATGAGGCTTCCAGTCTTGAAAATGGGTTATATCTACCTGAGCTGTTGGCTAATGGGGCTCCAGGGAACTCACCATACAGCCTAAACTGTTGGGAAGGTTATAGGCTGTTTTCCATAAACATGACAAGGTCCTATTGCTGGAGGAAACACCTAAACAACTCATTGAACCTGGAGATCAGAAAATATTTTTCATATATATGATTGCTATCCTACAGAAACCAATAACCACAGCGATCAGAAAATATTTTTCATATATATGATTGCCATCCTACAGAAACCAATAACCATGTCAACTGGATAAAGACAATTAATTCAATTAAAAATGATAAAAAGTTGATAAATTGGTAAATATTAATAAGCCCTTCTTATTACCTGGACTAGAAATAATTAAAGTAAATATTAACAGCACATTGGGTAAATACAAAAGCACATCTTCATACAAAAGAATATAATGTGAGTGGGTCACAATTAGAAAACAAAAGCAAAACCCTGGTACCAAATACAATTTAAGGTGAATGATATGCAGGATCACCATAGGATACCAAGAAGTTTCAGACTGAAGATGTTCTATAAAATGCATAATTGTATACAGTTAGCTCATTTTATGAAATTCACCAACCTGCACTGTCAAGTTCTATGTACTTCACTCTCTACCTGTGTATGTTATACTTTAGTGAATAATTTATTCTCTTTTAATTTTGCCTATTATTTATTCATTTCTTTTAGACCCTGTCTCATAAATGCCACTTCTCACTTCAGATTTTGTTAACTCATACTACAATCATCTCTACATCTTGAGCATTGCCTTCACCACTACACATTGATTCACTCTGTAATCATTTATCATCAAGATGTGGCTGTAGACTGATAACTGTTAATGAACTTCTCACTCTGTGTTTGACTTCCTTTCTTTTTAAAATTAGATATTTTCTTTATTTACATTTCAAATGTTATCCCCTTATTTGGTTTCTGCTCCTGAATTCCCAACTCCATCCTCACTCCCCCTGCTCTTATGAGGGTGTTCTCCCACACATTCTCCCACTCCCACTTCCCCAACCTGGCATTCCAATACACTGGGGCATTGAGCCTTCACAAGACCAAGGGGCTCTCCCTTGATTGGTGTCCAACAAGCCCATCCTCTGCTACATATGCGGATGGAGACATGGGTCATTCCATGTGTACTCTTTAGTTGGTGGTTTAGACCTTGGGAACTCTATGGGGGTCTGGTTGGTTGATATTGTTGTTCCTCCTATGGGGATGCAAGCCACTTCAGCTCCATCTGTCCTTTCTCTAATTACTCCATTGGGAACCCCATACTCAGTTCACCATCCGTCTCTGTATTTGTCAGATTCTGGCAGAGCCTCTCAGGAGACAACTATATCAGGTTCCTGTCAGCAAGCACTTGTTGGCATCCACAATAGTTTCTGGGTTGGATAACTCTATATGGGATGGATCCCCAGGTAGGGGAGTCTCTGGATGACCTTTTCTTCAGTCTCTGCTCCACACTTTGTATTTCCTCCCATGGGTATATTGTTCCACCTTCTAAGGACTGAAGTGTCCACACTTTGATCTTCATTATTCTGTAACTTCATGTGGTTTGATCTATTCTCAACAACAACAAAAAATTCTGTGGGAATCACCATCCCTGACCTCAAGCTGTACTACAGAGCAATGGTGATAAAAACTGCATGATATTGGTACAGACACAAGCAAGTAGTTCAATGCAACAGAATCAAAGACCCAGAAATGAACCCACATACCTATGGTCACTTGATCTTTGACAAAGGAGCTAAAACCATCCAGTGGAAAAAAGACAACATTTTCAACAAATGCTGCTGGTTCAGCTGGCAGTCAGCATGTAGGGGAATGCAAATCAATCTATTCTTATTTCCTTGTACAAAACTGAAGTCCAAGTGGATCAAAGACCTCTGCATAAAACCAGATACACTGAAACTAATAGCAGAGAAAGTAGGGAAGAGCCTTGAGCACATGGGTACAGGGGAAATTTTCCTGAACAGAACACCAATGACTTATGCTCTAAGATCAAGAATTGAGAAATAGGAGTTCATAAAACACAAAGCTTCTGTAAGGCAAAGGACACTTTAATAGGACAAAATGGCAACCAACAGATTGGGAAAAGGCATTTACCAACCCTACTTCCAATAGACATAATATCTAATAGATACAAAGAACTCAAAAAGTTAGACTCCAGAGAACCAAATAACACTATTAAAAAATGGGATACAGAGCTAAACAAAAAATTCTCAACTGAGGAATGCCAAATGGTTGAAAAGCACCTTTAAAAATGTTCAACATCCTTATTCATGAGGGAAATGCAAATAAAACAACTTGAGATTCCATTTCACACCAGTCAGAACGGCTAAGATAAAAAACTTGGTGACAGCAGATGCTGGCTAGGATATGGAGGAACATTCCTCCATTGTTGGTTGGATTTCATCTGGTACAACTCCTGAAATCAGTTTGGCAGTTCCTAAAAAGATGAAACATAGTACTACCTAAGGACCAAGCTATAACACTCCTGGGTATATATCCAGAAGATTCTCCAACATGTAATAAGGACACATGCTCCACTATGTTCATAGCACCCTTATTTATATAGCCAGAAGCTGGTAAGAATTCAGATGTCCCTCAACAGAGGAATGGATACAGAAAATGTGGTACAATTTGCACAATGGAGCACTACTTAGCTATTAAAAACAATTAATTCATGAAATTGTTAGGTAAATGGATAGAACTAGAAAATATCATCCTGAGTAAGGTAACCCAATCACAAAAGAAGACAAATGATATGAACTCGCTGATAAGTGGATATTAGGCCAAAAAGGTGTTGCTAGAAGAAATGATTGATCTGTGATCCTAGCATATGTATCTGACAAGACCAATATGGACAGCCCCCATATTTGTCTGGCTATTTTTTTAAAATAATCTTTTGTCTGGTGAATGAGAAAGCAAGTATAGAGATCATAATACTTAGATGGGATAACAGATACAGCGATGGTCGTGATTTGGATTGGTTCCTGGCATCTGGTAATGGAGCAGTTTCCTGACCCTATTTGGATAGACTATTTGTTATCTGTGGGGATTTCTTGAACCTCGAATCTAGAGATGTAAGGAGTGCCATGGTTGGAAATGAAGAACAGCAGGGGTAGGACAAGAAACCCATGTCTAATCCAGTGATGTGAAGCTCAGCTGCCGGATTGGAGTCTCATGTTCTGGAATTGGGGACAAAGTGGTTGATCTCAATGTCCTCTGGAGCTTAATAGAGCACGGTCCTGTTAGGGATGATGTGTATGAAGAAGAGTCATTTTTAGGTGGAGGGATACAAGGTTTAAGGTGAGATAGGTGGACCCAATGAGGGAATTTTTCAAGTTTAGCAGCTGTAGGGGTCACGAGAATCACCTTAAAAGGGCCCTGCCATTTGGGAGAGAGGGGTGAGGGCCAATGATCTGGAGGGGATAGGAAGACTTGGTCTCCAATGTTGACAGGTAGTGGACAGGAGACAGTCTGTGGCCGCGGTAGATGGTGGTCAGCAAAGTTCTATAGGAGAGAGCAGAGGTGGCAAAGCAATGAGGTGAGTAGGTGGTCTGGGAGGGGAGAACATTTAGGTAAAAGAACATGAGTTCAAAGGGTGAGATAAGAAGAGGTCGCTTGGGGAGAGCTTGTAGCCTGAAAAGAGCCAGAGGTAGGAGTTTTACCCAATCAAGGTGAAGTTCCTGTGACAGTTTAGCAAGAGTGGTTTTTAAAGAGAGATTAGTTCTTTCTACCTTACCTGAAGATTGAGGATGGTAGGGAATGTGAAAATTCCAAGGGATGTTTAAGGCCTTAGATAGACTCTGAGAAATCTGGGAAGTAAATTCAGGACCATTTTCTGATTGAAGGGAGGCTGGAACACCAAATTGGGGGATGATCTCTTGGAGGAGGAGATCAGAGACTGTCTGAGCCCTTTTGTTAGTGGTGGGAAATGCTTCTACCTACCTGAGAAGGTGTCCACCAAGACCAGGAGGTACTTGACCCACTTGATAGTGGGAATATGGATAAAGTCAAGTTTCCAGTCGGTTCCAGGAAGGGAACCTCTAGCCTGATGGGTAGGGAAAGTGGTGCTACAATATCTTGTGTTGGAGTCTAACATCTGACAGATTTTACAAGAAGCAGTGATAGATTTTAAGAAACTTAAGTCCTCAGGAGTAGACTGTAAGTGGGTCTAAACAAAAGAAGATAATACTCAGCTGTTAGGATAAAAGAGTTGGTGAAGATATGATAGTGTTTGGCGAGTATCAGGGCATGAAGGTAGAGATGTGGGTTGCAATGTAAGGATGTCTTGGAAGAGGTGAGATGAGTTTAGCCCTCTAAGGGCCACAGTTCTATCTGCCTCATCACCTCAGTTGTTTCCCTAGGATACAATAGAGTCATCCGTCTGGTGGGATCTGCAGTGGACAATCCAATAGCTGTGGGGAGATGGGAGGCCTTTAGCATGCCTAAAATATGGTTTGCATTAGTTACTGATCCACCTTTTGTGGTAAGTAACCCACGCTCTTTCCAGATAGCAGCGTGGGACAGGAGGATATGGAAAGCATATTTGGAATCTGTATAGATGTTGAGGGATTGTCCCTGAGCCAGTTGAAAGGCATGGGTGAGAGTTTTTTTTAGCTCAGCCTGTTGTTTAGTAGTGTGTGCAGGAAGGGCCTATGCCTCTACCCCCTCAGTGTCTGACACTATGGCATAGCCAGCGTTTCTGGCCTCCTCATATAAAAAGGAGCTTCCATCTGTGTACCAGGTATAAATGGCTTGAGGCAATGTGCCCTCCTGTATGTGTGAAGGATGAGGTAATAGTTGCTCTAAAGCCTCAGTGCAGGAATGAGATAGGGAGTGATTAGTATTAGGTCTGGGAAGAAGATTGGAAATATTAAGAAGAAGGCATGATTGGAAGGTGATAATCCTCTATTAATGCTACCTGAAGAGAAAGAACTCTGGAGGGAGGTAGAGTCTGCAAGCCTTTGTAAGTTAAGAGCTGTGACAGATTGTGACAAGAGAGAACATTTATGGATGACCCCAAGGTTAGTTTCTTTGACTCCCGAATAAGGAGTTCAGTGGCTAGAATAAGGCACAAATACAAGGTGCCCATCCATGGATGGTTAAATCTAGTCTTTTTGACAAATAAGTTACAGGTGGAAAGAAGATCCCAGCTGACCTAAGACTCAAAGGGCAAATCCCTCCTTTTCAGTAACATAGAGGGAAAAAGGGCAAGTCAGGTCAGGGAGATTAAGGCTGGGGCCTTATGGAGAGCCTGTTGGAGCCTCTGAAAGGACTTGGTAACAAGTTTGAGGAAAGGTTCATGGGTGGGGCCTAACGCCACTTCATATAAGGGTTGAGAAAGGAGGGAAAAGGAAGCTAGCCATTCCTAGGAATGATAAAATCTCTTCCTTTGTAGAAGGAAGAATTAAAGACTGAATCAGATTCTTTCTATCTAATAGCCTTGTGGATTGGGGTAATTGTTAATCCCAAATAGGTAACCTCGAAGGTGAGACCCTGTAGCCTCAACTGGAAAGGAAATTTAGAAGAGCAGAGGTATCTGCTTGCCTAATTTCTAGAGATGAGCTACAGAGGAAGACATCATCTACATAAAGAAGAATGTTAGATCTAGAGAGAGATAAAGACAGTAAGTCAGAAGGCAGATCCTGGCCAAATAGGTTCAGGGCTGTCTCAGAATCCCCAAGGCAGAACAGTCCAGGTAAGTTGGGTAGAAAAGTGGGTGTCAGGATCTGTCCAGGTAAAGGCAAATATGTTCTGTGACTGAGTGTCGAGAAGGATAGAAAAAAATGCATCCTTCAGATATAGGACTGAGAAATGAGAAGCTCTTGAGAGGATAGTAGAAAGAAGTGTGTAGGGGTTAGCTATGACAGGATGGAGGGGAATCACTGCAGCATTAATGCACCTGAGGTCTTGAACCATCCAATAGGTATCATTGGGTTTCTTAACTGCTAGTATAGGGGTGTTAAAGGGGGGAAGAAGTGGGGTGAAGGAGTTTTTATCCTTAAGATGTTAGAAATTATAAGCTTAAGTCCTCTGAAACTCTGGAAAGAGAGGGTATTGAGCTTGGGTAATGTACTTGGTAGGGTCCAGTAACTAGACGACAACAGGAGAATGATGAGAAGCTGGTAGAGGAAATAACATGTTAGTGTTAGTAGGTTGACTGGCTAGAAGGAGAAGTAGGGGAACTGCTGGAAAGCTTGGGTTCAGACAAGTAGGGGGAGCAAAAGAAATTGAAGCTCCCAACTTAACTAAAAGATCTCTTCCTAATAAGGGAACGGGAGAAGTTGGCACTACCAAAAAGGAATGGGTGAGGGGTATATTTCTAAAAGTGCATCTAAATGGTGGGGTCTGATGAGGAAGGTAAGGCTATCCTCCTATCATGACTATGGGAAAACATGAGGGTGAAGTGGGTCCCCAAAACTCCATCAGGACCAAGTAAGTGGCCCTGGAGTCCAAAAGGAAGGAGATGGGCTGCCCACATACCACAATAGTTACCCGGGGCTCCCTGCTGGTGATGAACATTGTCAGGTAGACAGACCTCTGGCCCCTTCAGTCATTTGTAGCCAAGCCTAGGAGGTCAGCTGGAGAGGTATCTGGATGGAATGGCCCTCTGTTCTGCCCAATCCGAGGGCAATCAACAGCATAATGCCTCTCACGATGACACTTAGGACACAGTCTTCTTAGGTTGCGAGGGTTGGTGCAAGCCTTTGCCCAGTGACCTCATTGACCACATCTATAGCAGGGAGCTGGTGGTTCCTGAGCCTTAGAAGACCAGGGGTCTGGGGAGGTAGCTGGAGCTGGTCGGACAGCCTTTGCCAGCATGTGACACTTTTGTTTTGGGGCTTTTTCGTCTCTCCCATGGTATACCTTGAAGGCCAGCACCAAGACTTCCATCTGTGGAGTTAGGGGCCCCGTCTCCAAGCACCTAAGTTTAGCTCTTATGTCAGGGTATCTCTGGGAAAAGAAATAAGTCATTAGAAGTTGCTTACCTTCCGGATTCTTGGCATCTAAATTAGGGTATTTCAATAAAGCCTTTGTGAGGCTTTCTAAAAACTGAAATGGATTTTCCTGTTTGTCCTGGATACCTCTTGGAGTTTTTCAAAATTTACTGGCTTTAAGGCTGCTTTTCTAAGACCAGCCACGGGGCATGTAAAAAACCTGTCTCTGGCTAAAATACCACCTTGGAATTGTAATCCCACTGAGGATTTTGATTGGACACTGCCTCAGCTCCAATTGGATATGTTCTGTCTGTTTGGTGAATTTCGTCTGCATGCTTTTTTGCCTCTTCCAAAACTTGCCTGCATTCATCAGGAAGTAAATTGTTAGTAAGAATCATATGAACATCATGGAAAGTCAAGTTGTAAGATTGAGTAATGTACTGAAACTCTTTAATAAAGTTAGAGGAGTTAGAAGTATAAGAACCCAGTCTACTTTCTATTTGAGAAAGTTCACTCACTGAGAAAGGAATATGTACTCTAACCAGACCATTAACTCCAGCCACTTCCCTCAGAGGAAGGACTGGTGCTGGGTCAGGTGTCCTCAGAGAAGGAGAACTTGGGGGTTTTGCTGTAGCCTTGGAACGATTTATAGGAGGGGTAAAGGTTGGCACCAGTTCAGTGTGTTTGGAATGACCAGTAGCTGGCACAGAGGGAGAGGAGGGATCTGGGGAGGTCGGGTTAGCAGACTCCAGGACCTGGTGAGAAAGAGAGAGACTGAGGCTGCAGTTTGAGATTTCACAGGCCCAACAGGCCTGCAGCAGATGGGGGAGTGGCTTGCTAGCAGGATCAAATGTAGCATCATCTAGTGGAAGGTGGGTAGGTTTCATGGCTAAGAAGAGCTGGGATGTGGGACAGGCAGAGCAGAGAGAGGGTTTGGATAGGAGATAGACGAAAGCTTGAACATATAGAACCTCATCCCATTTACCAGGTTTCTGGAAGTATGTATTAAGATCCCTTAAAACGATCGAGTCTAGGGTGCCATTAGGTGGCCATTTGGAATTATTTGTCTAACATATATGAGTCCAGACCGTATTACAGAGGTTTATTAATTTTGACTGCCTCAAATTGGGCGTTAGTTTTAGAAACATGAGATTTTCTAGGAGACATCCCAGTGGGGTGCCTGGAGGTATGGCTGAAGACAAGTTACTGCCCATTGGGTTGGTGGGGAAGCTGCTAAATATAATTCCAGCATCCTGGAAAAAATATTAGCAACACAGTACAGCCAGACTAAAGACCCAGGCCATCGTGAGGGCTCTAGGGGCTGAACGTTGGAAGAAGCGCCCAAACTGGACCAGGATTTTTGGCAGCTCTAAAAGCTAAGAGGGTCTCTGGGTCACTTCTGAGTGAGGGGGACACCCAAGGGTTTAAATGTCCTATCAGAAATGTTAGTTGGAAGGCCAGTTGTGTGGGCTGGGCATGGGAGGCAAATCTTAGCTCAAGAAAGACTGGCCAGGTCTCATCTGGGGCTAAGATTCCCTCCAGCTAACCGAGGCGCCTTACCAATATGCTGATGTGTGTTTGTAAGAATGTGTAATCCGGGAGTGTGGAACTGTTTGGTTGGTTGGCCAGGAGATAAAGCTATGTGGCGAGTCATGTGATGGAAGCCTGTGAGTCTCAGGCTGCAAAGGTCTGCCCAGTGGTGGGGAATCCACTAGCGGTGTTGAGCAGCTAAAGCCGGTGGGAGCACCATGAAGATGAGAGCAGCTTCAGCGGGTGTTGTCTAGTAGTGGCCGCACCTGATAGCGACGGACTGTCCGTAGCAGCTGTAGGCAGAATCTTCTGGATAGCTCGCCAAAATGTTGTTTTTTTCCACACAGGTTGTTTTTTCCACACAGGTTGTCTGCTGTAGAGGTCACCTGTTTGCCAGCCACACAGGTTGAAGAGACTGGATGGAGATGCGGGCTGCAATGAGGGGCCACACCAAACCAAACAGTTCCATGTGGGGCTTTATTTAAGATGGGGTAAAGGGGCAACAGGCAGGAAGAAGGAAGGAAAAATAAAGAGGGAGAGGAGAGATGCTACCCAATTATATACAGATGATGATGTAAATTACAGGTGAAGGTAGGCCCATTGAATTCTGGGTATATGGCGGCTGTTGCCTTGGCAAAAGCCCTATAGGTCGCATGTGCTTATTGTCTCCTATATGATGTCACAGGTATCGGTACTAACACTTTCTATACATTCTCAACATAACTTCAAATTCTCATGTTGGGGAACAATCTGGAACTTGTCCCTTAGTTTGAAAACTAGTTCCTGGGATTTATTATATTTTCATCTGTTAAGTTCATTGGGCTATAATGACTAGAATTTAGGGTAGATGTAGAGCACTTTTGGGGCTGCTTCTTGAAACTTGGTTGGAATTTGACTTTAGGCCAGCACAAAAGAAGTAAGCTTAAGACAGAAATCTAACTTTAGACCAGGACACAGGGAATAGGCTCAAATTATGAAGGTTTACATTTGAGTTAATGCAAAGCTCACAGCAGGCTCAGCTGAAGCATGTGTGTCATTTCTTTTGTCTTGGTCATCCTGACCTAGAATGCTGTTTACAGGAATGTGTTTATTGCCTTGCTTGTTCCTTGACCCAGAATTGATCTTATTCTTTTACATATGCTTAAAGTGGTATAAAAGCAGACTTGAAAAAAACAAACCTGCCTCAGCCTCAAAATTGTCTGGGGTCATGCTACAGTGTTTTGTAATTGTCATTTTGAATTCTAGCTTCTGCCTTGGAGATGGACTGGGTTGGCTTCGTCAGTTAAACATGATTCTGGGTAATTTTGTGAGGCATACATCTTACAGAAGAGTAAACAGACTTTTAGCTAGCCAAAATGAAAAGTTATATTTGCTGGAAAATTAATTGAATTGGAGAGCACCGTGTTTAGTGAAGTAAGCCACAATTTAATAAGAAAGGACAATATGTATTTTTCTTTCACATGTAGAATCCATATTAAAAGAATAGTAAGTGTTGAAAGTATAAGAGATACTGTTAACAAAGAGTAAGTAGACCAATAACACTCCTACAAGCTTTAGCTACCAGGGACCCCTTCAGTGAACAATGCAAAGTTGGTGATTAATGCAAAAGCAAGAGAAATTTATTGTTCCAGCTCACAGGGGTCATCCAGCACCAGAAGGAGAGGCAGTGTCCCACTTGGTGAGTTTTTATACAGTTTCTAGGGGCAGAATAGAGCTTCAGCAAATGGGCACAATGTGATTGGCAGAAGAGTGTAACTTTTAAACTGATTGGTCCTTAGGAAATGAGGTAGCAAGGGGTTCAGCTGGTAGGCCATGAGGAATATGTTTATGTGTACTGGGCTTCCCTCATCTGCAATTGGCTGATGGTCGATCCCCTCTGTGGTCTGAGGAAAGTAATTAGCTTCCCTCTTCTAGAGGGGAAGGGTGCCTATGTGATTCATGACCTTTCTTTTCCAGGACGGAAGGGGTCTGGTGGAATTTCCCAAAGGTTCTGAACTGACCTCTTTAGAACAACATGGGGGAAAAGAGGCTAAGTGTGGTTGAAGTATGTGGCATAAGTAAAAAAAAAATGACATAATGAAATCTATTATTGTTGTCCAATTAAATATATCCAAGTAAAGCATTTTAATGTCTGCCCACTTCTACCCTTCATTTTCTTCTAGGACAGACAGTCTGTGTGGATCTATAGTCTTGGGTCTCTATTCCAAAGAATGGAGTTTATAAAAGAAGTCACAGAAAAAGGTCAAGTCTAAGAGATACAAAGTGAAATTTAAAAGATGACAAGAAGATAAATTGATCTGCTCAGAAATTATTGGTAATCTAGGACAAAAGTAAGTGCATTGTGACCAAATACAGGATGAGTTCATAAAACTAACAGGGGTATTTGTCAGACTGTTTATGACCATATGGAATGTTCTATGATGGTTTGTACAGCCCAGGCACAGGAACTAGTGAAATATGGAGTAAATTTGGCCCAACAGATTTTGTTTCACCCTATTATACTGAAGGGCCCTTAAAGGCTTTTCCCAATCCCACACCCTCCTTACAGCTTCTACCTCCCACCTGGAGTCAAGATTAGGCCAAGTTCCATTTTCCACCCTCAGGAACATTCTTGATTAAAAAATTCTCAGAATGTACTGATAGTCACATGACTCTGTGGAAAGTCCCAGGTAGTGTTCAAATGCATGTCATGTTTGCTAGCCAATAGATTTAAAGGTCAATATGCTTAGCCAATAAGTTTAAACTGTAACCTTGCAGGTGTAACATGTACCCCTAAAACATATAAAATCTGCTTGTAATAGCCATTCTGAGTTACCTTCTCATTACTTGCCTCAAGGGACTGATTGAAGGTTGACCCAATGTACCGGAAAATAAACCTCTTGATTTTGCATCGATCTGCACCTCAATGTCTAATTCAGGTTCATCTCAAAGTAAGTACCACTGACTGAGGGTCAGGGTCTTAAAATACTGGCCTAATTTTGGTCTACTGATTTCTCAGTAAGTTTTGCAAGGTCAAGATCTATGAAGGCCAAATGGAGGTGGCTGGAGTTAAGAACAGCATGGAAAAAATTGTGATCTATAAAGACAAAATGGAGGTGTCTAGAGATGAATACAATATGAAAAGCATTTATGGTCAGCCTAGTGCCTTTAGTTGGCATTGGTATGAAGGTATGTCAGGATTAAAATTAGCAGTAAAAATTTTGGGATCCCAAGTAGAAATGTGCATAAAGTCTTTTCCTAACAATGTGAAGAAAAGTTCTTTTCTGAAAGGAAGGAGTTTAAGACAGAAGTATACACAAAGCATATCATAGATGCAATGATACAAACTATGTATTACCAAGTATAGGAAGACAGAGATGTAATTCTCTCAGTGCATAAAGAATAACATGGTACCAGACATGGATGTTGAAGTTTAAAAAAGCTCATGCTGCTTCACTAGAGAATATAGTCTAGCAGAAGCCACCTCCATTTGGCTTTCATAGATTACATGTTGTGCATATTTTATGGAAGACCCAAAGTGAAGAAGAGGTGGACATGTCCCCAAATGCCACTTGCCCAGAAAAAAAAGATTAGGTAGTTCAAAAGCAGACAAGTTTTCTCAGAGTCTGGAACAGGCTGCTAAGATCTAAAACACTTTTCTATGCAGATTACTTTTCATAAACAAATTTATTAATAAAGCAGCTAAAACAAAACAAAAACAAAATTTAAGTCCATTAAATTTGAGGTAATTATATTGCACTACAGAATGCAAGTCTGTCTCAGTCTCATCCCAGCTGTTGGTCAATTCCTGGAAAGAGGAAGAATTCTACTCCTAGATTTCTTGGGATTCAAAAAACTATTATACCCCTTTCTTTGGAATTCTTACTTGCCTGCTTTAGGGTTTAAAGACCAGAACCTTGAACATCACATAGAAGAGTTGCTTAGAATACATGTTTCTATATAGATAACTGTATAGCAAATTCTGCTTTGTACAGGCTTCAGTGTAACACACCCCAGTATCTGCTATGCTCACTGGGTGCTCATGGAGACCCTGTAACAACTTTAAATCTTATATGCTCTGTCACCTTTTAACTCTTTGACTATACTTGTAGCTCTTTCTTTCATGCACTCCTGCTCTTAGCATACTGCGCCTCTAGGCACTCTTCAACAAATCAGGATACCCCTAGTACATTACATTTTTACTTTTCTGCTATTGTAGAATATATCGAAGCACTCTTGTTACTTACAAGTCTTCTCCTAGAAAAAAAACTTTCCATATTCTCTTTGTACCTACTTTCCCCATTCTCTTTTTCTATATTGATTACAGGACAAGATGTTTCATGGGACTACAACACAGACCTCTCTCAATTCACTGCACAAATGGAACCTATGAGTGAAGTAATTATGTATTCCACCAAAATCCACCTTTGCAAACCAATGAATTTTATTTACTGGTGTTACTTATAGGATTTGGGTTACATACAGGATCAGAATTGACTCAAAGACAGCTAGAGTACCAAAGTACAACTCAGCATGGCTGACAGCTCACAAAATTTGGGCATCTGGAGCATACTGCACAGCCTTCAGTCATCGCAATAGGATGTCTTTCACAAGTGACTCTTTGTCTCAGATTTTCCAGGCACTATGACTGGTTTCAAGGTCTGATCTGTATCTTCTTTGTAGCTTAGCTAGCTAGCAAGTCTTCTTGGCAGTCTGTGTTTGTTTTTCTGAGAGAGACTCTCAGATTTCCATTGCTTACTCTAGCAGGGAGGGGACTAGTGAATAATTTCAGTTTCAGGCACTTTTGGAAGCTATTTTGAGTTGTTTACCTCCCCGATTAAAGAGCTGCTGTGTAGGATGGAATGCTTCAGTCTTGCAGGAAAGTTTTCCACAGCATCCTTTCATATTTTGTACTTTCCTGTGGATGTTGATTGTATGTTTTCCCAGTAGATGCTAATTTATATTTAGTCATGTTTAGTTATCATTTAATAATTATTTTGCTGTGTCTGCAGTAATCTTGTTTCAGAGTAACCTTCCATTAATCACTTAATGAATAATGAAAGAAGTAATGAATAAGAACAAACACAAGAATGCTTCAGGTAGTACAAGTCCTTAAAGAATTAAGCAATTTAAACTGATGCCATAAAATCAAACAAAATATGCAGAGATTTGAATTAGTTTGTACTTTTATATCCATTCTCCAGCTAGCCTTTTCCTTACTGAATGCTACTTTACCATCAGTAATGACTTAGTATTTATTTTTCTTAAAATCTTTGGTTATAGTCTGTTATAGATATATTTACTCTCAATTTCTTAAGATTTCAGATATTGAATGTGACACAGAATAGCTCTCAAGGAACCAGAAACTGTCTGACTCCCTCACAGCTCACTGGGAGATGTAGTGATTTCCAATCTCACAAGGAGAGTGTCAGGTCACACAGAGAGAAAGGCTGTGATCTCAAAATGTCTTTAAGCAAAAATCAACAGCAAAGTTACTGGTCTATATTTTCCAGGCGAAAGAGGCTTATCTGCAAAGCAACAGGTGGCTTGTAGAATCCCAAAGCAGATTTATAAGGCGTAAAATGTGTACCAGAAGACACATTTGGAAACACTTTATGGTGCTTAAAGAATGGAAACTTTCAATGATTTCTCTTTTGTATGATAGAACTTGTTTTAAGTTTGCAGATAAACTAAATTAACTAGAAACAGTTGCCTACTCATCATTCACTGTATTAACAAATATGAGTATTGTGCAGTTTAGGAATGGCCAAGTTTTGTAGTGTATCAGTCTCCCTAATGAGGTGTAGATACAATGTAATCTCAGGTAACTTAGCTTCCTGAGAAACTCCTAGTTAAAGGGCTCATATGAACCTGCATGAATATTGTTGGTCTGCATTTTTAATACCCAATAGCAAATAAGTTCACCTGATTGGTACCAGGTGCCACACAATACTTAGTCTCTGGTTAAAATGAGTAAGTCACAAGGCAAGTTGATTTATAATATCTCACTTAACTGTTCTAAGAAATATTCAGTATATTTAATTTTGGCATGAAATCATTTTGATTAGCATAAGCACTTAAAATTACAAAATAGAATTTATACCTAGAATCAGCAATTACAAAATACTTATGGCAATAGCATGTGGTTCTGATAGCTTAGTTTTCAACATCTGTGAAAATAGAGTTGTTTTCTCTCTGGTTGTGTTACATGTCCGTAAAGAAGACCTCAAAGAGAAAATGAATCTTGACAATTATGTCTTACTCAATTTAGTATAGAATGCAGCCTTTAAGAATGGGATGAGCTAATTTGCTATCTGCAAGTGTTGTAGAAGGGTGTCATTTCTGTAAAATACACTCTATGATTTTCTAAGAACTCAGTATTTTCTAGACTTATTTTATCTACTTCACTGTCATATCTTCATAGCTTTGCTAACTGCACTGTATACATGATTTCTCAGCATTTTAACTAATCAACCACCATGCATTTTTCAGCAGAATTGAAGAGGATATGCCTGATAAGATGTTTTTAAAAGGCAAAACACTCTAATTGCTTTTCTTATCACTCCTGAGGTATTTCAGTTGCAAACCTCTGGATGCCTTTTCAGGTGAAATCCATGTAAATTTCCAAATATTATCAATTGCCATTCATTAGGTAATTGCTTAGAAAGAACATATACTTGTCTTTTCACTCATATTTTTATTTCCTATTCAGTATATGATCAATAGTTACTTTCAACATCTCTGAGATAAACAGGTGACACTGATGATCATGTCAAATATTTGTACATGCATTAATTTAAAGTTATGATAGCTGTAAAGTTTGTTTTGGCCCTTGATGTGCTAGATAGTACATGTGTCAAAATGAACAGATAATATTAATATATTGGTGCTAAGTGGAAAAAAATAATGCAAATACATAAAAGTGTTCAAGTTGAATTAATAAAACATTTATGTTATGAAACACTTCACTCAATGTACATAGTGTGATGGAAAAATTGCTGGAATATATTCGGAGAGGAGGTGGATTAGCAAATAACAGGCTCATAATAATTGCAGTCAAAATACTTCTTACATATTATATTGAAGGTTTAAAATATCTTAGATTAACACTCAACTCTCTATAGCCATTAAGTACTCTGTGCAGTAGAAAATAAATGTTGCTTACTTGTACAAAATATATATCTAGTGTAACACTGGAGAATGATGTTCAGCTCTGTAGCTACCCAACCCTTACCATCTTTCAGTGTCTATTTATATGCAGGGTTATGCTTCCTTGCTGCTAAAAGTTATATGATTTCTTAGGAATTAACAGGGGTGACTTACTAGTACAAGGTTAGCATATTGTGATGAATATCTATGTGCTTCCCATAAGATGATTAAAAATTAACATCTAACAGCATTTATTACAGAAATTTCTTTGTGTGCTCTTTTTCCTCAATTAATTTTCATCTCTTAATTTACAAACCACACATCCAATGATCTGACTTCAATAATTAATATGTATTATTATTGATCTTATTTTTATATAAGTTTTAAAACCAGATCTTAATGTGTATAAGGTTTATAAATTCTTTAGTGAGATAAATGAATAATATAAAAAGGAATGATACAGAAATTTCATCAATCATAAAGCTAATAAAGTGCTAAAGCATTTTTTTATTAACAGTGAGAAATAATTTTCACATATAGACAAATTAAAACAGACTATAAAATGTTAGTGAGTCAGTGTCTGAACAGATTGCCTTGCAAGTAAGATGATCTGGATTTTATCTATTGAGCCATGTTACAAAATCATATGCATGCAAACCACATTAAGAGAACTCAGCATGGTATATTTATATATGTGTGCATTTATAAATATGTAATAACAACAATGAAAAAGAGACCATAGTTTGAAAGGGAGCGATAGATTGGATATGTAGAAAGGGAAAGATGGAGGAAAGGGAAGACGAAAATTATATAATTATTGTTTAGTTACAGATAAAATATTTTTAAAAATCTGGGCCAAAATGTGTGTGATTGTAATTCCAGTTCGTTTTGGTGATCCAAAAATAGGCGTGACTTTGGTTCTCTTTGGACTTCCAGGCTAGATTATTTGACAAGCTTCAGTTGACAGAAAAACTCTATCTCAAAAAGGTAGACATTGCAAAAAAGAAAGACACATAAAACACTGTTCTTTGACATCTAAACACAGGCACATATTCATGTTTATATATGCGTACATTTGCACACAGATGAACATGAATACACACAGCACAATGAGATAGCAAACAATTTCACTATTCAGTATCAATCAGCTATAAGCCATCTGACCTACAACTCTGACTTGCCTGTAAGATATACTGGTGCAGTAGTAGCTTAAAAGTTATGGATGTATCCAACTTCTTATCATGTGATAGAATACCTACACCAATCCTAATAAAATGGTCTATAAATGAAGACCAATAGGTTATGGATCTATGAAAAAGGCCACTATTATTCTGCTAAAGGAATGTGGCAATAAAATGACTCATAGTGACATATTGCTACACCCATAGATCAGTGCTTCTTCTTATAGTAACTTTGGATCAATTAATTCAGAGACCAAAGCTGGATAAGGAAGAGTATGAAAGACGTTGGCTTTTTTAGTCTTAAAAAGGATGTCTTCATCAAACCCTTCCATTCAGTGTTAGGCGATCTATATTGTAGAGGAGGAGCAATGACAGTAAGAGCCAAAGGAGGGTAGACTTCAAAGAAACTGTAACGTTTTAAGTACATAGGTCTGAGACACATATGAACTCATAGAGACTGTGGCAGAATGCACCAGAACTGCACATGTTCCAATCAGACAGATTCTCAAGATTGAGAAGAAGAAGCAGATACAAAGTTTAACTTTTAATCAAGAAGCTTTTTCTAATTATACTAGATCTGGAAAATGAAAAATCAGTTTCTTTCAAACAGAGTATCATTGGATATATTAGTCACACTCGAGTGCAGGCTGTATGAGTAGGAAGGGTAAGTCATCATAAAACAAATTGTATTTTGGGGTGGGGGAAATGGGGGTGGCCTGTTTCATTTAATTTTGTTTTGGTATTTTTAAATATTTTGTTTGTTTAATTTTGCTTTAGTTTTTTTGGGGGGGGTGTTTCATATGGGAGAACATGAATTTGGTTGGTTAGAGAGGGGGTGAAGATCTCACTTAGAAGAAAACATGATCAAAAACATTGTTTAAAATTGTAAGTAAACATGAAATAATAGATAATAAATATGAACAAAATATGTTTAATCCACAAACAAGACCACATATCAAAATACTTAATGTTACCTCCATTTTTCATTTAAGTATAAAGTGCACACTAAACCAAAAAGAATGAGATAAAAGAGGATTTAAATTAAGGATGAATGTTAAAATAGGACACAGCAGAGAGAATGTCAGTGGAAAAAATTTCAATGTATTGATGATAAAAAGACAATGAATGTTTACGCCACATGATTTGATGTGTTTCCTTTCTCTGTACACATTAATAACATGAAGAATTATTTAGAAACAACATTAATTATAAAGGAAATATAAGACACACTGGGATAGCTTTTCCCACTCAAATATCATTAATGACATTCAGAAACTGTATGTTGTAAAGAAGTATAAGACTGACTGTGGACAGTCTTGTTAGTGTCTCTCTCTACTTTAGCCTATTTAAATTTATGCACTGTTTTTTTATTATGAGATAAGGTCTGGCTATATAGCTCAGGAGGGATATAATCTCCTGGTCCTCCAACCTCAACCACTTGATTGATAGGTATATATACTCACCACTGGGTTTTCCTGAAAATTCATTTGCTATTGTCTATTCACTTTGTTTATTTATTATACATTTAAGTATATTTCTTGGCATGATGATAAAAAATGGTAATGTGATAAGCAAAAAAGAGATATGCATTTGCATGAATGCAACTGTCATTTTTGTTAAAATTTTAATAAAACAATGATAAAGCACCATCAAGTAGAGAGAATATTCCTGGACAGAAAAAGAAGACTGAATTATATATTCAACATTCATATATTGGTAGCTAGCCACCAGTTTGAGAGACGTGGCATGATCTATCACAGTAGGTTGTGACACATTTTGGGGGAGCATATAAGATACCCTGCACATCACATATTTAAATAGCAGTTCATGACTAGCAAAATTACAGTGAAAATTAAAACGAAATAGTAATGAAATGATTTTATAGTTGAAGACACCACTATATGAAGAACTATATAAAATACATAGTTGAGGTCATACAGTATTATCAAGTTTGAGACCTGTGGATCTAGAGGAATGTGGGTCACTTTGGACACTAAAGGACAATGACAACACAGCAGTATGTCAGTGGGAACACGCGATATATCCAGAGGAAAGAAGATTCTACAGTGAGAGAAGAATTTGACAGACTCTCTTAATTACTTAAATTTATAAAAATCCCAAGGAGATACATGCATAGAAAACTTTTGTTGAATCATTTCAATAAAGAAGAGCCAAACTGGTCACTTTTATATTTTTTTTTATCTGAGATGCCACCCCAAAGAAAGAAAGATGTCTCAAATGAGGACTTCCAGAAAAGACTTAATGTCTGAAGTGATACAAAATGATTTTAAAAACATCAGAATATGCTTTGAGTTCAGGAAAATTATGCACAAAATGACAAATAAGGTGTAAAATATATTAAAAAGTATCAAACAATAAATTGTAGCTGAGAAACACATTAATGTTAAACTGTTAGTTTTACTAGAATGATTCAAAATCATGGTTTGATGAAAAAATAAAAAGACTCTCTGGGAGCTCTGGAGGGTCTGGTTGGTTGATAGAATCAAGAAACTGAAACACAGGTAATTGGAAATTATTCAGAGATATAGTAACTGAATAAAATTCCATAGATTTATTTCACCAAGTTGGATATCTCACCAGAAGAAACCAATGACAAGATACACAAACCAAACTATCAAAACACAAAACATATTCTGGACCATCTGAATTAACATATCACAGGGAAAGCACACATTGAATGTTTATACCAAATAAAGAAAATTATTATGATTATGTTAAGTGCTTCTGTTGGACTCTACATACTTGTACACTCTACAGTAGGCATATATATGGGAGTTTCACAGAACGTATGAAATTTCAATTTTGTTTCAGATAAATTCAAATATGTCAGAACTTTAAACTATGTTCTACATCTGCCTTAGAATTCTTTGTATAGTGTTTTGAAGAACAAATGTGATCCCACAAATAAACATGAATAAATATCAAACATACTGTGTTGTGGGATTAACATATCTGATTCATTCAAATTTTTAGAAAAAAAGATTTATTTAATTTTATTCTATGTGTGTGGGTGCTTTGGGTGAATGTATGTGAGTATTTGGTAGCCATAGAGGCCTCAAAGGGACATTGGATTCCTCAGAAAGTGATTATTGATGACCGGATTATGCTATGTGGTTATGGGAACTATACCCAGAGCATCTTCCTCAACAGAAAATGTTTTTAACAAATGAGCCATCGTGAAAATTTGTAATAGAACATTAAATATGAGTATGAATATTACTGATATTAAAACAAAACAGTAACTTTGTTGAAAGCAGAACAAATTTGACTTTAGCTATATATGTAACATTTTGATTACTGAAATAATAATATTTCAGGAGAAACTTGAAAGTGAACTTTAATGTCAATGCAAAACAAGGAATTATTTACATGATTGTATTAATTTTCTAATTTCTATATTATGATTTTCACAGTATGAGAAACTTGGAATTTTAGATAGGAAAATGTTTAATTATTGATTTTTTTTTTAGTAAAATTAGTGGCATTTTGGATTACAGTACTACCAAACTGCTATAGCTATGACTACATAAAAAGGTGACAGAAAATTGCAGTTCTAATGGTGCCATAGAATAGCATTCAGGGCACAAAAGGTTCTAAAAATTTACTAGAGAGATGTCAGTAAGCAAAATATCAAGGGAATGAGATCCAAAATTTTAAGTATAAGCTGTCCAAACCCTATCTGGCAGCTAACCTACACATGCATGAGGTAGGATTTTCAGAGAGCCACAGCAACTGGGATCCAACAAGTCTAGAATTCTATTCTCAAAAACAGTTATTCATGTAGCTAGTTCATAGCTGTCCATAATTACAGTTCATGTTATGCATGCAGCAAAGACATATAGTGATCAACACATTTGAGAAAATGTTGGAAAGAGCTATTCAATAATCTTACAAAAGAGAAGCATTAACAAGAAATGGCCAGAACCAACCATTTGCCTAATAATTTCATGATCTGGAAAATATCATCCTAAGTGAGGTTACCCAATCACAAAAGAACACACATGGAATGCAGTCACTGATAAGTGGATAATAGCTCAGAAGCTCTGAAAATCCAAGACACAATTCACGTATCAAATGATTCCCAAGAAGAAGGAAGGAGAGGTCCCTGGTCCTAGAAAGGCTTGATCCAGCATTATAGGGGATTACCAGGACAGAGAAGTAGGAGGGGGTTGATTAGAGAATGGATGGAGGGAAGAGGGCTTATGGGTCTTATGGGAGCAGGGAACTGGGAAAGGGAAAATCATTTGGAATGTAAAAAAAATAATATAGAAAATTAAAAAAAAAAAAGAAAGAAAGAAAGAAAGAAATGGCCAGAAATTAAGAAAAGGAAACGTTTGGATAATTTCAAGTCATGTAGTATTTAAGTGACTGAGACTTGAAAGGGGATACCAGAAAAAGGCTTACTTAATGAAATAATGACTTGCATATCACAAAAACCTGAAGTACTACATCCTGTGGTCCACATGATTCCCTTTATTTAAAATAGACAGTATGATTCATAGCCAATAAAACTATAATTCAGAGTCATAGAGACAAGTTGAAAGCTATTCATGGTAACAATGTCATTATATACATGTATATCAAATATCATACTGTATACCTACCTCTTATAAGGGTCAAAACATTAAAATTAAAATACAGAGTCTGATGGACTGAATGAAGGAGTAGATGTGTCAAGGAAAATAAAAATTCATTAACTCAAAAGGCCTTATCTCTACACAAATAGCTGCAAAGAACTCACAAATGCTGTAAGTGAGAAAAATTAGTCTACCACAGAGAAGAACATACCAATCGTTGTCTAATACCAGATGAGCAGCCTTGAGACTATACATGCACTGAGTCTATTTTACTTAGTAATATACATTTATTCCTAAAACAAAAGTTAATGAAAGAAGAGATCATAAGAAGGTGGCAGTGTTCACAGTAGTACTAGGCAGTCAGAGGCAGGTGTACCTCAGGTCTACCTGAGTTCGAGGCTAGCCTGGTCTACAGAGAGAATTCTAGGACAGCCAAGGATCTCCATAGAAACCCTGTCTTGAAAAACTAAAACAAGATAAGAGGTCATAAAACTGAAAGAGAGCAACAGGCTGTGCAGAGGAGGAATTGAGAGGAAAATGATCTATATAATAATATAAGATACAAGTATTTAAAATGATAATAAAATGGAGTAATTATCAAAGTCTGAAAAGTTATTTGGAATATACAATATAATAAAACTTAGATGAGACAAGTAAATAAATTATTTCTATTAGGAAAAATATACTTGTTTCCACTTAAGGGACTTGAAAAGTTTTAAAAAAAAAAAGGGCCTCTTAGATAGTTGTGTTGGTAAGAAACCTCCACCAAACCTGATGAACTTTCGATTCCCATGATCCACATAGTAAAAGAAAGCACCTACTCCTACTAGTAGTCCCCTGACCACGGCACTAGCTGTGTATGTACTCCCATGCTCAGTACATTAACATGTCATTAAAAAATTAAAAAGACTTCATGTTGATGCCACCTGATAAACAGATGCTAAAATTGAGTCCCATCTGCACTACAAATGTCATGATAGTCTTCATCTCTTTGATAAAAAAAAAGTCTTAATATACATTAAAATATTAGCTCCATTTTTTTGGTTGCTGTTGTTTTAATTGTTATTATTTTTTAATTAAAGCAAAAACAGTAAGTTGACTCTCCCACGGCTCCATTTGGGACAATGCCTGAGTAAGTTAGTTCAGAAAATATGGGACAGCAACTACCAGGGCAGGAAACCACTCCCATTTGTTTTTCCATGGAAAGTTGTATAACATTCATAACTCTGTGAACTGTCTTTTTTCTTCAGTGAAAAAAATGTGAATAACATTGGTGAATAACATTATTATTTTGAAATAAATCCAGTTTGAAGTAGATTTAATCCATCAGAATCCTGTGATTTACTATCTCCCTGGTTTGTCTGTTAAGGGAAGTGGGAAGGGGTGGGTGGGAGGACACAGGAAGAGAAGGGGGCTTACGGGACTTTCAGGGAGTGGGGGGCTAGAAAAGGGGAAATCATTTGAAATGTAAATAAATTATATTGAATAAAAAAAAAGAATTTGCAGAGTGATTAGGAAAAGTGATGGATCCCTCAGGATCAAAAGTTTGGGGGTCCAAACCTTAGAAATCAGCAGATTTTAGAGTGATGCATAGCTAATATTGTCACACTTATTGTCCTCTTTTTAGGATGTGGTTGAAACCAATGAATCTATACAGCAGCCATGGTATACACCGATTGAAATTGTGTTCTTACAAAAACTATTACTAGTGTAGAAGGTCTTTAAAAATATCTCGAAATCTCCATCGTTTGATTATTAACATTTTACTGAATAGAGTTCTGAAACTCTTTACATTTGTAGAAAGTATGTAGTTACAAACTGTTTACTAGAAATCAAGAATGCAAAGAAACAAAACCAAAGACTAAAAAAAAAAAAAAAAAAAAAAAAAGAGAGAGAGAATTTGTAATTTACTAAAAATATTTAGACTTAAAAAACGTGATTCAATATAAAACTAAAGAGAAGCTGGTGAGATTGCTTAGTTGTTAGGAACACTTAACCACTTTTTTAGAGGACCTGGGATTGCTTCTCAGCACCCATATGGTGGCTGATTAGCAGTTATAACTCCAGCTACAGCACAGTATATACCATCTTTGACCCTATGGACACTGCATGTAGTTAGTGCACATAGATAACTTCATGCAAGTAAAACACACACACACACACACACACAAGAGAGAGAGAGAGAGAGAGAGAGAAAGAGAGAGAGAGAGAAGAGATAAGAGGAAACTAGACTTATGCCATTACTGGTAGTAAAACAAGGACAATTTTAATTCTAATATGCTCTCAGCATCTCTTCAAAAACTAATAAATAAATAAATAAATAAAGGGATTAAAAAATCCCTTTTAAGTTAGCTCTTAAAGTCTGATGTGGCTAAATAAATAATTTCCCAGTATGTGATGGCAAAAACCTATACAAAATGCAAACAGATGAAAGATGATTTTTTTTCAGGACAAAGAACTAATATATGTAAATAATTTTACACTGCATAAATCAGAATTCGTGGGAGGTTGGCTGTTGAGAGATCTTTTGTTCAGTGTTTGCATAAATAATGACCCTATAACCAATTTGTTGTGAGTTTCTTTTACCAGTGATAATTGGAGTCAATGCGTAACAGAGAATTTTTAATGACCATTTGGATTCTTGCAGATGGAAGAAATTAAATTCCAAATAAGAACATATTTAGCTTTTTTTCCTAACTTAATCCTGACTTCCAGGTGTCCTTATCACTTCATTAGCCGAGGAAGTGATAAATAGCATGATTAATGGACTAATAATTTAATTTGATTTTCCTCTTTGTGATTTCCATTTGTTTTCCTAAGTAGTCCCATCTGTATCAAGCATTATTTTAGCTACTTTTATTTATTTATTTATTATTTTTTGAAGAGGTAAAATTCAGAAAAATAGAGTAGTTTATGACTCAAATTCTTTTTACATTTCTGGATTTCAGGTAAATATTGTTGTCAACTTTATTGAGATTTTCTATGCTGAGAGCGTATTTTGATTGATGAAGAATAAATAGTAAGTTCATCTTTATATATATAACAAGTCTTGCTTGAACATACAACTTTTCACCAATGAAGAAATTCCTTAGTAAATGTCAGTTCCTGTCTCTTTCCTTGATTCTTGCTTGGCATTCTGACTTTATTTAGAATATAAAAAGATAGATACGTTGAAGGCAATTAAATCATTAGAACAGCAAGGAAGGTGCCATTTTTAGTAAGATGCATTAGCTAAGGAAACTCTATTCATGTGGGAAGTAAGGAGGCTTACACAACCCTGTGGGCTACTTTCTACTCAAATATTCTTATTTCACAGATGACAAAAGTAAAGTCCCTTTTTTTTTTTTTAAAAATGTGATTTCAACTGGGTGAATCACCCTGGCCGAACAGCTGAAAGGATAGAAAATAATACAGCTTAACTCTAATGACCCCAAGAAATCAGTAGTTTAAAATGCTATCTCACTTTGTTAGAAACTAGGTAAAAGGTCACATTCCAGAGCCCGCCCTTTGTTTAGACCTAGCAGAAAGGCCTTGAATAGGTGATCCTGGCCCCATAGGGTAACTGGAAATGGGCTAAGCTTATCTTCTGTAAACTTATGTTATTACCCCTAAGCAGGAGTTCACGCAGCTGTAGACATTATAGGAAACTAATTGGTCCACTGAGCGCGGGCTCCGATAATTTAAACTGATTGGCCTAAAAACTATGGAGTGGTACAAATCAATTGGCTCCCATTTCGCAGGCTCTCCATGCTAAGAAATGATTGGTTTGTGATTCGCGGGCTTTGTCTTAAATTTATAAAAGCTGTCTCAATTCGGCACTCGGGGTCCATAGTCCTCCGACCCTGCGTGGTGCACAGCTATGGAACCCAGAATTCTGGAATAAAGAAATCCTCATGCTATTGCATCGAGACCATTTCTCGCGAGTGATTTGGGTGTCGCCTTCCGGGGTGTGGGGTGCTAGGGCACCCTCGGTTTTTGGGGTCTTACACAGCCAAGGTATGTTTCAAACATATCAATGTCTTTCTACATTTCTTTATAAAATACCTTCCTTAATTTGCAGTGGTATTTAATGAAAATAGGCTTTTAAATCTGAAACACAATGTAGACACAGAAATATTAGAAAAGTTTCTATGAGATTAAATCATATAAGAAAGAAAATATATCAATCATCAGTGCCTTTGTATGCTAATGGTATTCTTTTTCAATAACAAAATAGTTGATAAGTTAGTGTGTAATATTTATCTGATACAGACAGTAAGTTTTTCACTGATCCCTAGTTTTGTGTTATATGTGTGTATGTGTGTGCATGCATGCACATGTGTTTGTGAGTGCGCATGTACATTCATCTGCACAAAGGTTAGTGTCAAATGTCCTATCCTCTTCCATTCCATGCTATTATCACCTTGAGCTATGATGTCATGAGGATATAATGCCAGGAACAAAGATGAACAAGTTTGCGTCTTTGCACAAAGTCAGAGTAGCATAAGAAGGGAAGGTGACAGGCTGCTGCTAATGGTTATGAATTCCATGGTGTGCTAATTGCATCTCAGCAAAGCTCCATTAAGATGAAGGAAAGTGAATGTTGTGACACCGAGTTTCTGTTTCAGTATTTTATCTTCTCCTAAACTTGCTGAGGTCTTCCAAATATAACATATGATTACTCCCTTCTTTTAGCTGGCTTTCCACACATAGACAGATGCCATAACAACTTTTGACTGTGCTGAGTGAACAGACGGAAATGAATTCAACATTGAGAAGGATCAGTAAAGCCAGCTGCTCAGTACATGAGAGCCTGAGATGGCTTGTAAGTCTAGGCACTTCCGTTCACACCTGTTCAACTGGCCCAGGCTTAGTGATTTCCTTTGCAAGGCCCACAGAGATAGTTTTGTTTTGTTCTGCCAACTTTCCCTCCTCTGCTATGTCTTCCCTCATTTGTTCTTTAAGTCGAACTCCAGAGGTGGGACTTTTCATGATATACATGGCATTTGATAATATATAAAATATTTGATAATGTATAAAAATATAATAAAAATCAGTTGCATTTTAAAATGTAGAGGATGAGCTACTGGTGAACTAACGGAAAAGCAGCACACTTACTGTCTTTTAGAAACGAGTTTTCATTTGATTCTTAGTCTTTGTAAGGGCTCTCTGTTTGACTTATCTCAACTGCCATTAAGTGTGGGTAAATCACCTTAAAATATCTGATTAACATGGAAAGTTACTTGTAGTTTCCATCCTAGCTTGCTTTGGCTTTGGTCAGTCCTGATGAAATGTGAAGTGGCTATTCTAAACCTTGGTTGATCCCAACCCATACTCCCAGACTGCTGGAGTAACTACAGTCTGTTACCTAGTGTTATTCTACTTGTATCCAGAATACTGTATTAAAATTTTACTATGTTAAAAAAAGAAAGAGCTGGGCAGTGATGGCGCACGCCTTTTATCCCAGCACTTGGGAGGCAGAGGCAGGCAGATTTCTGAGTTCGAGGCCAGCCTGGTCTACAGAGTGAGTTCCAGAACAGCCAGGGCTACACAGGGAAACCATGTCTGGAAAAAAAAAGAAAAGAAAAGAAAAGAAAAGAAAAGAAAAGAAAAGAAAAGAAAAGAAAAGAAAAGAAAGAAAAGAAAAGAAAAGAAAAGAAAAGAAGAAAAAAATCAGGGAAAACAGTGGCAATTGTGTCAAATGCTGATATATCACTAAAAGATTATTTACTTAAAGCTGGCCACTCAGTGGCTTTTATTATATTCATCACGTGTGATTTCATGTTGGGCTTGATAATGAGCGCCTGGCCAATTCCACTTTTGCTGAAGTTTAACTGAAATTTAAGGTCATTACCTTAATTCTGGCCAAGGCAACTACCCTATAGATCTCTTCCAAATCCACTTTTCTGTAACCAACACTGGAAATGATGGTGACTTGTCCAATTTTGAAAATAATTTGTAGTCCCTAGGCCCCTGAAAGAGTGAACTCTTACTCGTCTATGTGTCATGCTTTATAGAACACTCCCACAATCCACTTCAAAACAGTGCAGGGGATTTCACTTACATAAGAGAAGAAAGAGAAGGTAAACATTTTCCAAGCACTTATGACAACTTACTCTAGCAATGAAATTTTCTTAAACGGTAACTAAAATTCAACTAATAGTAAATTTCATATACCTAAATAAATTATATTGTTAATGGGACTTTTAATGTATTGAAGTAATTATTTTGATATACTCATTTTATCATGTTGAAAATCAAATTCTGATTATACATGTGATATTATTATAAATATAATAATATGTAGGACTAATTTTCCTCATAGGGTTTTTAAACTGAATTCAATGAAATAGCTATTACCAGTTTTGAATATATTAAGTGATTCAAAGTTGAGTTTCAGATCACTACTTGAAATTAGCCTAAATAATTTTGCAAACAAATATAAAAATTGATAATTTCAATTATTATCTACCTTAATTTTCATTTTGCTCTAAGTTGTATGATGGTCATTTATTTGGCAACTATAATATAATGAACATCTAAAATCCTTACCTGTCTTAATCTCTAATTGCCAATAATTCAAACATAGTCAAAAAAATCTATATATGTATGTAGGGTTAACTTAGTTTTAATGAACTCAATGCCACTGTGTTAGATATCGTGGTGAGCTGAGTGACAGACACTCAATGGCTAACTTCAAGCAACCATGTTTTCTCTTTTGAAACACACTGAGGCAAGCCGTACCAGTGCTGTCTCTCCCTGGGAACACGAAGCAGATGAAGAGCCAAAGGATACTTTTCAGGTAAAGATGAAAGTCATCAAGTACGTGAATTAAAAAGAACAGATTCATTTATCTTTGTCTTTTTACACCTGGACAGAAATGCTAAGAGCCATCTGTCAAAACCGCATGCACTACAACAAAGGGCATTTTGTTTATCTGTGAATAAATTAAATGGACTTGGATGGGATTTTAATGGAAATGTGCACAGCTGAGGTTTCCAAACAATCAAGGTCTACATTTCCCCAGACAAGCTCTTGATGGGCCTCTTTAGAGGGCAATTCTCAAGGAGACTGCTCAGATCCTATCTCTCCTAGCAACATGGCCATGCAGCCAACATTTGCTCTTTAATATTTGAAGCATTCTGGATCATGCGGAATTAGAAAAGGGTTCCAGCCAGACACCATCATGAAAGCTTACCTGGAAAGTAGGAGCAAGGTAATACAAAATACAAGATTTTTCTTTTCAATGCTTAATAATGGGATTTTCAGCAAAATTGATAAAACATAATTATTTTTGGAAAGTAAAAATAAATCATAGACAGCAAAACATACCAATTTCTGATTTTTCTCTTTATTTTTCCTTTGAAAAATAAATTTGACATCTACAAATGTCTACAATTTGTTGGAAAAGGAAAGTCATGCTTCTTCAGAGGTTTGACTATGACTTCCCTTAGTTGGTTGCATTAAGAATGAAGTGAAAATATAAATAGCAGAAAAATCCATGTCACAATCAGGCTCAAAGTATATTATTTCTGGTTTTCAGAATACAAACAGAAAAAAATAGAAATATAAAAACATATTATCTTAAAAGAGTTCATGAATGCTATCTGGGATACTTCGGTTAAAATGTGGAGCCTAGGGAAATGATGGCTCAGCAAGTAAGAATGTTTGCTCTTTAAGTGTGAATACTTAGTTTTGATTCCCAGAATCTCTATAAAAGCTAGTATGGTCACATGCAAATATAACCTGGCATTGTGGTAAGTAGAACCAACGGAATCACAGGGAGTTTCTAGCTACCAAACAAGCTCCGAGTTCAGTAAAAGAGCTGATTTGATGGATATAGGATGGATAAACATAGAAGAGACAAAAATTCTCTTCTGGCCTTGAATTTGCACTGTTGTCTATACTTGCATAAACATGGGTACATATCCTCTGCCCCCACATACTTAGTAAATATATAGATAAAATATATAGCTTTGTATAAATATTTGTTAGGATATATATTACTTACTTTTCTATTGTTCTAGTAAGACAGGATGATCAAGGCAACTTGTAAAAGAAACGGTTAAATGGGAGCTTACAGTTTCAGAAAATGAGCCTATGACCTTTAATGCCAGGAATATGGAAATGATGAGTAGGCACTATACTGGAGGAAGAGCTGAGAATTTGTACCTCAGTTCACAAACAGGAGGGAGAAGCAGAGAGCTAACTAGAAATCCTCAAAGCCTAGCCCCAGTGGCATAGATCTTCTAACAAGGTCACACCTCCTAATCCTTGCCAAGAAGTTCTACTAACTGTGGAACCAAGCATATGTGAAGGGGACCATTCTCATTCAAACCACAACAGTAAATAAAATAAAATTTTGTGAATTATTCCCTTCTCTGAATTGATGTTTTAGTTTTATACATTTGGCCTCTTCAAAAATAGCAGGTGCTACAGAGAGTATATAATATAGAAAACTTTCTGATCATGTTGGTGGTATACTATGGAGATTTTAAAATCAATATGGAAAAATTACGATGTCTCATATTTTTGAAGTATTCTAAAGCATTTAAAATATATTTAGAGAGAACAGAAGTTCTAAAATAGAGTTTCAGAAAATGCATTCCTTTCTAAATAAATTTAAAATACCTGTAAAATTAATAAACTCTGTTGTTTCATGATATTAGAAAATAGACAAAGAGTTTTAAGAGTTTTAATTTTCTTAGGATAGTTTATTCAGGAGAATGTTTGAATCTTGTTGAGAATAATGTGTACTGTGGTTTTTTTTTTTTTTTTTTTTTTTGGTTTTGTCTATACAGGGTTTCTCTATATAGCGCTGGCTGTCCTGGAACTCACTCTGTAGCATTGAACCAGAAATCCGCCTGCCTCTGCCTCCCAAGTGCTGGGATTAAAGGTGTCCGCCACCACTGCCTGGCTTGTACTGTGGGTTTTTAAATTGCCTTATTCCTATGTTGTTATCCTTGCAATTATGGCAAATGTGACAAGTGACAGTATAGTTTCCATAGAAGAGGGAAGGCAGGGTGTCCTCACCCACAACCATTCATGGATCATCTAGTTCTTTTTGATAACATCATTCATAAGAAGAACATATAGTTCACCTGACACAGAATTTTCACAGCTTGAAGAGTCATCTTCTTGGTGTGTTTGTCAAATCAATCAACAGCATTTGTTTACTTAGCATATCAAATGCTTAAGACATAAAGACTTTTACAAATTATAGTTTGGCCTAAACCAGAAAAAAAAAATGAGAATACTATCAGAAAAATCTAAGAATTGGTTGTTTATATGAGTCTTAGAAATTTCCAACATATATCTTGGAATATAGAAGGCCCTATGCATGTGAAGTTCAGTGTACCTGACCATCCACGAATTACACGAGAATTCCTTAAGCTTTCAAAATTGGCATATTTGAAGCTAATTATAAAGGTGCAAAGATACAACCTGAGTTTGAAAGTGTCTACTGTGAAAACCTGTCTAGCCATATAAGGAGCACAGCTTTTCAAAACAAACATTTTAGATTGATAACTAAGTTAATCAAAGAACTCAGTGGAGTCTGAGAAGAGAAAATACAGGCCATGGGGTTAGCCCATAAATGTCACAAAACAAACTCCAGGTGTAATAACTACAGGAGGAAAAAGCTATAACACACTAGGGAAAAATGAGGAAATGGTTTGCATAGTTTGTAGGGAAATATTGTCTTTAAAAGAAGACCATAGAATATAAGGTTTAAGAGAGGGAGTGATAAAGGGACATGTGAGTGACAAGGGTTTACTGGGAGATAGGAGGACTTACAAAGGAGTTCTCTACTCTGAGAACAAGAGCCTATTGTCTATTTGTAGGTTGAGATTGCTGTAGTACTATGATGTACATATACATAGTACATATAATATATACATATACATACAAATACATATACACACATACACATACACATATACATACATATACACACATATACATACTCATATACATATGTAGTACATATTATATGTATGTGTATGGAAAGGGAGAAGGTGACTAAAATATTTGCATTTAGCTTGTCAATAGCTATTGCTATAAGGTAATTGAGGAAACAAAGTAAGTGGTGAATTAAAGAATATCAGGTGATGTATAAACATTTTTCACAGTCAGCTCTATCTGGTGGGTCAGAGGCAACATTGAACCAATCTGCTTTATTTTTTTATTGTTTTAACAAAATGTATCACAAATTGATGGAGAAATGACTAATGTAAAAAATTATGTGAATAAGCTGAGGTCATGGTATATGAGTGACACTCACAAGTAGAAATAGAAATGGTTGTTTAGAATCTAATTTACAAGAGAAGAAAGGTATATATCTTAAATTTTAACTCCAGGTTACAGTCTTTCATTGTGGAGAAATTAAGGCAGGGATGTCAAACAACTAGTTACATTATATCTATGGCCAAGAACAAAGAGATATAAGGACATATTTGCTTGCTCAGCTCACTTTCACCAAACAGCTCAGGGTATCCTGCTTACAGTGAATAGGGCTTTCCCAAATTGATTAACTTAATTAAGTCAAGCTCCTACAGACATATTTATAGACCAACCTGGTCTAGACAATCACTCATAGAGATTTGCTTCCCATCTAGTTCTAGAAACCCAGATATTAGATTTAATGAATATCCATTTTTAAACAGCTACCATAAATTCAGGAAAATAACTAAAGGATATGTTTGCAACAAGAAAATAAAACGGAAATTTCACCAAAGAAAGAGAATTTCAAAGGAAAAATTTTTTAGAACTTCAATAACAAAAAACCCAGGATAGCTAAATCTATTCTCAACAGTAAAAGAACTTCAGGGGGATTCAATATCCCAGACTTTAAACTCTACTACAAGTGATAAAAATTGCATGGTATTGGTACAATATCAGGCAAGCGGATCAATGGAATAGGATTGAAGACCCAGAAATGAACCAACACACCTATGGTCACTTGGTCTTCGACAAAGGGGGTGAAAGCATCCAGTGGAAAAAAGATAGTCTTTTCAACAAATGGTGCTGGTTCAATTGGAGGTCAGCATGCAGAAGAATGCGCATCGATCCATTCTTATCTCCTTGTACCAAGCTCAACTCCAAATGGATCAAGGACCTTCACATAAAACCTGACACACTGAAACTAATTGAAAAAAAACTGGGGAAGACCCTGGAGGACATGGGCACAGGGGGAAAGTTCCTGAATAGAACACCAACAGCTTATGCTCTAAGATCAAGAATTGACAAATGGGATCTCATAAAACTACAAAGTTTCTGTAAGGCAAAGGATACCGTCAAAAGGACAAAATGTCAACCAACAGACTGGGAAAGAATCTTCACAAACCCTAAATCCGACAGAGGGCTACTACCTAATATATACAAAGAACTCAAGAAAGTAGAACCCAGAGATCCAAATAACCCCATTAAAAAGTGGGGTATGGAGCTGAACAAAGAATTTTCACATGAAGAACTTTGGAGAGCTGAGAAACACCTTAAGAAATGTTCAACATCATTAATCATTAGGGAAATGCAAATCAAAACAACCCTGAGATTTCAACTCACACCAGTCAGAATGGCTAAGGTCAAAAACTCAGGAGACAGCAGGTGTTGGCGAGGATGTAGAGAAAGAGGAACACTCCTCCACTGCTGGTGGGATTGCAAGATGGTGCAACCACTCTGGAAATCAGTCTGGCGGTTCCTCAGAAAACTGGGAATGTTACTTCCTGAGGACCCTGTTATACCACTACTAGGCATATATCCAGAGGACTCTTCAGCATGCAATAAGGACACATGCTCCACTATGTTCATAGCAGCCCTATTTGTAGTAGCCAGAAGCTGGAAAGAACCTAGATGTCCTTCAACGGAGGAATGGATACAAAAAATGTGGTATATTTACACAATGGAGTACTATTCAGCCATTAGAAACAATGAATTCATGAAATTCTTAGACAAATGGATGGAGCTGGAGAACATCATACTAAGTGAGGTAACCCAGTCTCAAAAGATCAATCATGGTATGTACTCACCGATAAGTGGATATTAGCCTAGAAACTTTGAATACCCAGGTCATAATCCACAAATTAAATGATGTCCAAAAAGAATGGAGGAGTGGCCCCTGGTTCTGGAAAGACTCAGTGCAAGAGTATAGGGGAATTCCAGAACAGGGAAGTGGGAAGGGGTGGATGGAAGAATAGGGGGGCAGAAGAGAGCTTATGGGACTTGCGGGGAGTGGGGACCCGGAAAAGGGGAAATCATTTGCAATGTAAATAAAAAAAATAAAATAAAATAAAATAAAATAAAGTCCCATAAGCCCCCATCCCTCCCCCTATTCCCCCATCCACCCCTTCCCACTTCCCTGTTCTGGTATTGCCCTATACTGCTGCACTGAGTCTTTCTTACTTTGTAAACTTAGGATCCATTCAGGGAGATCCGTACCTAAAGATGCCATAGGACAAAATTTGAAAGACAAGGTAATACCTTGAAATACATAAGGCTAAAATCAACCATGGTTTTCAGGAAACAAGTAATTTCTCACCTGAAATTCAGGTGGTTATAAACATTGGGAAAATGAGTTCCAAATTGGTTTTCTATGTATGGAAACCCAATCTTCTGAGTACCATTTCATTTTAAAATAGGCTGTTGACTTATATGTTTTTGATACTTCTGTCAAGAATTAGGGGGCTATTTTCATGTGAGCGTGTTTCTGGGTCCTCTATGCTATTGCACTGCTCTATATGACTACTTTTTTGGTCAGTTATTTTGGTTCATATAGTTTAAAATCAAGGAAAAAAACAATAGATGGTAACTCTCACTGTTTCTTTACTATTTCGCTGATAGTCTTAGCTAGAACAATAAGACAAGAGAAAGAAATCAAAGTATTGCTATTTATATTGTCACATTTTTAATGAACTTGAACAAAAGGAGGCCACCGCTTGCAATATTACTACATTAATCTATGTGACTGACCCTAAGGTGAATTGTTTGTTGAGGTTTCTACCCTGAGTTTTCATAGCCTTCGAGGAATCAACTGTATTAAATTAGGCGCAAATTAGGCTCTCTATCAAATTCTCTTGCTTCAGTATTGGAATTAATTAAATATATGTACAATTTCTCTGGAACTTCTAAGATAAATTTTTAAATGGTCATCCAATGAGACTCTGAAGGAAATAACCATAAAAGAGACCATAAAGGAGAAATGATACAAAAACTACATTTATAAAATAAGAGGGAAAATCAGACCTTCAAAATATTAGATTGAAAATAGATCTTACTGATAAATATTTCAAAGACACATGCAATAAAACACATTTTATACATTTATACACAGAATTGAAGCAGTGAGACCATGAAATTCACCGTCATTGCTTATAATCTGAATTTGTTAAGGCATATTCTCTTCATATTTTATAAAATATCACCTTGTGAAACAGTCCTTTATTGTATGTGGTAGTCTGAATAAGAATGATGTCTATAAGCTCATATATTTGAGTATTCAATATTCCATTGGGAAGATCTAATATGGGAAAGATTATGTGTGTGGCAATGTTGAAGCAGGTATATCACTGGAGGATGGTTTTGAGGTATCAGAAGTCCATAAAGTTCCCAGTTAGCTCTCTCATGTTTCTAGATTAAGATAGGAGGTTCATGCCTGCCTGCCTGCTGCCTCACTCCATGCCAGGATGTCCACTGAATCTAACCACAAGCCCTGAGCTCCAAATTATGCACTTTCTTCTACAAGTTTCCTTGATCATGGTGTCTTATCACAGCAATAGAAAAGTAACTGAGATATTGTACTACATGATATTTGTTTAACCCTAAACAAGTTTTCCTTCTGTTGTCTCAGCAAGGTATTTTTAAAAATTGATTACTGTAAGAAATTTCAATGTATCTTCTGCAATGTCTTCTGCATGAAAGCTACATGATGTTGCCATATAAGAGTGGGGTTCCAGAGGATTCCCCGATTCCCCAGCATGTAATAAGGATACTTGCTCCACTATGTTCATAGCAGCCCTATTTATAATTGCCAGAAGATGGAAAGAACCCAGGTATCCCTCAACAGAAGAATGGATGCAAAAAATGTGGTATATCTACACAATGGAGTACTATTCAGCCATTAGAAGCAATGAATTTGTTAAATTCTTAGACAAATGGATGGAGCTGGAGAACATCATACTAAGTGAGGTAACCAAGTCTCAAAAGATCAATCATGGTAAGCACTCACTAATAAGTGGATATTAACCTAGAAAATTGGAATACCCAAAAGATAATCCACACATCAAATGAGGTACAAGAAGAACGGAGGATTGGCCCCTGGTTTTGGAAGGACTCAGTGTAGTAGCAGTATAGGGTAAAACCAGAACAGGGAAGTGGGAAGGGGTGGATGGGAGAACAAGTGGAGGGAAGAGGGCTTATGTGACTTTTGGGGAGTGGGGGGGCAGAAAAGTGGAAACCATTTTGAAATGTAAATAAAAATACATTGAATAAAAAATAAATAAACATGGAGTATAGATCTAAAAAAAAATAAGAGTGGGGTTCATTCACAACCAAGTCTTACTAAGCACAAGACATTAATATTACATGATAAACATCTGAAAACAAGAGGTTATTAATTCCATACTTAGTAGTATCAGATAAACAGGTACATATAACTATCTATTCCTCTTAAGTATAGCTATATAGTTATTATTATTATGTTTTTCTGTCCTCTAACAAAACAGAAAGTAATAAATAAAAATAAAAATGTAAGTAAAAACTCAAAAACATTATCAAATATATAGTCCGCTATAACATTTTTGTATACCTGCAAGTATTGAAGATGGAAATACTTGTAAGTATTGAAATATGTGAATGGTGTACATTATTTTACATAACAACTGCTTTGTATTCCTCAAAGAGTATCTCATCTCTTTAAGGGCATTCTTTTCATTCTAAAGCCATAAGCATGGAATGAGATGCAGATGAATATAAGGAAGATTGTCACTTTTCAATAATTTTCTCCAAATCAAGAGGCTGTATACAGTAAACAATACAAAAATGAAACAATTTAAAATATACTAGGGACCATCATGTTTAAATAAGTTTATGCCACCCATACTTAACATTGACAGAAATTCTATCCTGTGCTTAGAATATCTGAAAACATTTCCATCTTATTACCATGAAATACACTGGGTCCATTTGGACACTGTGAAAACATCTAGAGACAAAAAAGTACAGAAAGCTGGCATAGGAGTACCTGGAGTGCTAACTTCTTCCAGAAGCATAGCATTGTGAGAACATGCTCAGAGAGTTTGATAGGACTTGGGATAAATAGGATCCTTATATATGATAACCTCTTAAGTATCTTAAGTATCTACCCATTTATCACATTGTTTTCAGTCTTTTTCTTTCCCTCTTGGCCATTTGGAATCTTGTCATTTGTTGGTCTAAGATCTGATGATGATTTCCCTCGGTTTTGTCGCTGTTGGAACTGTTTTCGTTCTGTTCTTTCTCTAAGCGTATTTTATTTTCACCCTAGTGAAGGACATACGAATATTCCAGTTACCTTCTTTCACAACAGTTAACAGTAGTAACTTCATTACGTACTCTTTCAGAGTACGTAACAGCCCAGGGCTCTTCTCTCTGACTTGGTAACTGGGCAAGATCGGATCACTGATCCACTTAACTCTGGGGCCATCTGTCACTGGAGACAGCTCCCAATGGCAAAAAAATCTAGTGTGGTTTTGATATTTAGATCATGATATTTTTCTTCTTTCATAGATTAAAACATTTTGCACACCCTGGTTTACTGTATTCTGAGTTTTATTTGGCATTTACAGTAAGAGGGAAAGTTGGCCAATTATTCTGCCATGATTACAACCAGGAGTAAATTATTGGCTTTTTGGCAAGCACAAATTAGGTCCCCAATGATGACATTTGGGAACACAGATTTGGAACTGTTCAGGTACTACAGAGAATTTTCTAGCCCTTCGTGAAATCCACATTAGAACCCTATAGTTTTATTCATAAAGACAAAATATCCAGAAATCTATGACCTACATCTTTAAAAAGTTAACCTTAAACCATAAATATTCTTAGATCTCTCTGTTGGTACTTAAGGATATGGCTTGGATAATGAGCAAGGGTCTTCCTGTTACTGAAATCTTAATATTGTCTAGGAATACCAAATGAAGGCCCAGCATTAAGAGGAAGAAGTTAGCACTTTAGCCAATGTACATCTGTAATGACAAGTTTTTATCCTTTCTATTGTTTCATTATAATTTGTTAAGACTAAAGAAATTACGCTCTTGATTTCTCTTTGCAAAAATATCTTCAAAAATGAGTTTATTTTTAACATTTTAACAATGTGACATCATCACATATTTTAAGAAAATGTACCTATATATTCTGGGATAAAGAAAAAAAGGTGACATTCTAAGGCAGTGAGAGTTTTTCCACTTGTTATTAGGAGTTAAGAAACTGAAAGAGTAAAAATTTAACCTAGTTCAAAATAAGTATAGACGTTAAAAGGGAAACATGCCAAATGATGATATAAGAATTCAGAATATTAGACATGAGGTAGGACAAAATGTTTTAAATCTTGTTAATACAGACTATTACAAATGTTTAAAATTGGACTAATAACTCATTTCTACTTAGGAAAAAGAATATTCATTACCAAATATGAATCATAAAACAATCATTGATTTAGCAAAGCATTTCCTTGACATTTTAAGGTTCAATAATAATTATTTGGTGGAACTTCAGGATTTCTCTCTTTGAAATTTGTTAACAAAAGCTTCATCTTAAGTGACTTGTGTGAGTTTACTGGCAGTCAGTCAAGAGAAATAACAATGTACACATTGTCATATTAGAACAAAATAGGTAATTGTAACTAAACTGACCTATAACAGATTATTGGGAATGATGTTTTCTAAATTTAAATTTATATACCACATGTAATTGTTATTCTCAGAATCAAGATCCTTACATTACAAGGTTTATTTGAAAAACTAAACCGCTATATGTTTTCATGCAGACTGAAGTATAATTACCCACATTTTGTTCCTAGGAATTATTAAATAACAGAGTCACTGGGTATAGAGTGGAATTAAAAGAAAGGGATACTCTTCCCTCACTCACTTTAAAGCTACATGAGGCAGGGTGTCCTCAGACAGCCTTGTTCATGTCTGACATACTGTTCAGGCCACTGTGTCAAAAATCATTCCTTCACGTGTTCTCACCACTAGGAATTCGAAACCTTTTTCTAAAGCACGCTTCTTGCACCACTAATGGGCAACTTTCAGCTTTTTCTTTTGTATTTCTAGTCACCAGTGTATTGCTCCTCATGCCCAGAGGAGTGGTACAGTCACAGAAAGTTAACAATTGTGGTTCCAGCATCCCTCTTCCCTTTGTGTGTGTCCATTCTCTTTTGAAGAATAGCTAAGTTTAGGGATATGATTTTCGTCTGGGAAGGCATAGATGGAATGTCTCAGGTCAATGTTTTTGTAGACTCTGGCACTGTGTCTTGTTTCATGTCTTTATTACCCACATAAACACTTCAAAAGGTTTAATATTTTATTTTTCTTTCTGGCTGAATATAACTCAGAGTTATATTCATGCCTGCTAGGCATATGAGCAATTATGGGACAATATTGTCCAACTCTTATTATGCTATTGAATAGAATTCAAATGAGGACATTTCAGTTTGCATATAGGTAAAGAAGAGCTGACTTTATGCTTAGAGATCACTTCAGCAAGCACAGCTTAAGTTTAAGACTTCTTTGCATCGTTCAGTGGAAAGCTCATTAGAGTTTTCACATTGAGAACTGCATTTAACTACTCACTGACAATGAACTATGACTTTGTCTTTATCTTGTTAGTACATTTCATTCAGGAGTCTTGCCTGGCACTTAATGACACATGCAGGATTAGTACTAGGTGATAATAGAGGAGACACAATGTTTACCCTTTTGTTTAACAAATCAGTCCATTTTGAGAATACACACTGTCATGTTAGCTAATGTTCCATCTTTTGGAAGATAATTGGTCACTCTCTTTCCCATAAGTACACCTATCTCTTTTTAGGACGATGCTACACAACAGCAAAATAAATGCACAATCATTGTCTCAATTTTTTGCATACTGACACGATTCATTTGATGCCATTCAAACGTGACTGTGATTGTTCCATCCCAGAGTCTTCTGATACTAAATTGTTTCAGGCATTATGGCCAGAATTTCATTCCCATAGGCTAGACATAGCATTGGAAAATAGTCTCTGGTGACTTGGTTTTCCTCATCGCATCTATGCCTTAGTTTCTGTATAGACCCAAAATTATACAGGGTACAAGCAAGGCCTACTGCAAGGCCATCTCTTTCCTACCTAGCTGAGATCTATGGTAAACCTCTTAGCCTTAACTTAGTATCCGTGCTGAAAATGTCATGATTGGGTCTGTCACCTTTTTCCTGCTTCTTTGTTCTTTCTGCCATCTAACTCTACTACCAAGACATGGAAGTTTCTTTCCTTAAAACTTGCAAATTCCCTCTGAGAGAAGCAATAATAAAAGTCATGCTAAATGACTATGTGAGAGAAATAACAAATTCATTGTTAGTCATTACTGTAACTAAGTTTTAAATGCTTCTCCTACACATCAGGGTTCTAGCCCAAATTAAATATGTAAAATGAAAACACATGGTAAAAATAAGCCCGACTCTCAACACACAGTTGTTTATCTCACCGAAATGTGAAAATAATCTTGTTTATGTATTCCTATAGAAAACTGGTTTCCTATAGGAAACTGGGGTCAAAATATCAGACTCCAAAAGACTTTCCAAACAAGGACTTTAACTGAGAGCTGAGCACTGAATGGATTATTGTTCTTTTCTGGCTAATCTTGTTACTACAATTAGCAAAGACCACTCTAAATTAGAGCTGCTACAAAAATAAGAATTGGAAAAGGCATTGTACTTTATATGATGAATAGTAATTAGCATCAAAATTGGCCTTCTGCTAGAGCAGCCCATGTCTTCATTCTCAACACTAAGATTTTTTTAAAAAAGTAATTTAATCTGTATATCTGTGGTATGATATGTAAGAATTAGTTCACATTTTCATGGTACCCTATTCTAATGGTAAAAATTTACCAGGTCAAAATTCCAGCTCTTTCAGCATCATATTAATTTTCTACTTTATGACTCTTGTAGTAACATACTTTCCCTAGAAAAACAAGCCTGAGAATGATTTCACATAGTGAAATGCATTATAGAGTTAGTTCTCTCCTTTAACAGATGACCAGAAATTAATAGGACATGGAAACCTGTCTCTATACCGAATCCCTGTGGAACTTGCTGATAGACCAACATTGAGTTGCTCAATCAAGGCTAATTGGCAAAGATGATAATGATATGTTGCTCATTCCCCATAGAGCTATCTTTCTCTATTGGTTTTTCCATCCATCTGCTTCAGAATGCTGAAAAGAAAAGAAAAAAGTCTTCATCCATAAGAAGTATAACATTTTCCACAGTTTGTTTTGTTCCTGAACTTTCTTGCTCTACATTTTAATTATGCACAAACAACACCTACTACCACTAATTATTTGATAATTAACACATTTTGGAAGAATCTCCCCTGCAAATTGTAATCTTTGAGAAAACTTGAATGAAAAATACTAGAGAAGAGGATTGCACTGTGTTTATTATTTTATTTCTACAATTAATACTTATTGCACAAAATGGCTGTTCAGAACTGCCTTGCTTGGTCAATTTGAAGCCAAGTTCTTGGGTGTAAGGAATAGCATTGGGGAAGTCACATAAGAATCCATGACATTCCTGGATGATGCTAACTCAATTGTCTTCAGAGTTACTATCTCTGATATTTTCGTTGAGAGAGATAATTGTCTTTTCTTTCTTTCTTTCTTTCTTTCTTTCTTTCTTTCTTTCTTTCTTTCTTTCTTTCTTTCTTTCTTTCTTTCTTTCTTTCTTTCTTTCTCTCTCTCCCTCCCTCCTTCTCTCTCCCTCCCTCCCTCTCTCTCTTTCTTTCTCTCTCTCTCTCCCTCCCTCCCTCCCTCTCTCTCTCTTTCTCTCTTTCTTTTTTTCTTCTTTCTATCTATCTTTCTTTCAGAAAACAGAGAAATGGAGACATAGTCCCATGTTGGGTGGCAGTATGAGAAAAGAAAGCATTCAAGGACACACACCATTTTTGTTATCATGTAAGGAATTATTCCCTTAATCATTATCTCTGTAATGACAGGGAAAGTAGTTATTGTTTTTCCTTGATATGTCACAAGATCTTTCTCTTATTCTGCCTCACTCTCCCATCTTTTTATTCCACCCATATACTTCTGCACACACATACATGACTGGGTTTAGGACATATCTCACTATTGAGATGCTAGTCTTCTTTTATAAAGAAAGATGCTATCAATGATTCTGATTTTGGAGATGCAGGCAAGTTTTCACATAAGGTTTCAGAAAATAGTTACATGATAAATTACTCCCATGGCTGAAAAGTAATGAATAATTGATGAGTGTTTAAGCTAAGTAGGTTTGCCTGGAAAGTCCTATTTATGTATATTCTAGGTTGAAAACCACATGTCTAGTTATGATACAAAGTGCAATCAACATCCTATTTGCATATCAGAGTCTGATACTTCTCCAAACTTCTTCCTTCCAGATTTCAAAGCTAAATAGCAAAGTAGGAAAATAGCAGCTCATATTCTCAAATTATTTACTTTGGTTATATTAACTCACACTATGCGAACTATATGTGGATCACAAATAATCTTAGGATGTAACCATAAACTTTAGGAATCAAAAGAAGGAACTTAAATAATTACACATTTTTATCCTTAATAGGAAACTATTGAATTATTTCAGTAAATTTCTCCATTTGTGTGTGTGTGTGTGTGTGTGTGTGTATGCATGTGCTTGTGTGTGTGTATGTGTGCATGTGTGTGTGTATGTGTGCATGTGTGTGTGTGTGTGTGTGTGTAGTGTGTATGTGTGTGTGTGTTAACTGTATCTGTTGATTCATCCTTTTAAGAAACCAATTTCCCAACTTCACATCTGGAACTGCTGTATAGCAAAGGGATTTGCCTTAAACCAGAAGGTAGATAATTGAAAATAGCTTCAGGAAGTTGCTGAAACTTATCAGATCACTAGCCCCCTTGCTGCCAGAGCATGCAATATATCCTGATGAGATCCAAGCTGGAAGGAAGACTCTTGAGTCCAGATCAGCTGCCTAGAAGAAATAGAAACCAGCACAGCTTTCTGGAAGAGTTTTAAATCTACTGAGTCCTTTGGAAGAGACATTCTAACCTGCTGAGATGTTTGCTTGCTCTGCAGTGTGTTTCAGGTTCCCAGCTCTTGTGAACTGTCACACATACGAGGGTAATACAGCTATCTTTGAGTCCTTTCTGTTCATGTAAGTAACTCACCCTTATTCCTGAAAGTAACCTCAATGAAATGCCATCACTTAAACAAGTTATACATTGGTAGTATCTGTCCATAGGTATGTTGTGAGCTCCCTGTTTGGGGTGAGTAAACATATGTGCTATATCTTCCCAGAATAAGGTTTGTCACCCAATATTAACAATTACAATGATTTCATTTGTTTCATTCCAACACTGGCATATTTTATCATTTTAACTTGTCAATCTAACTAGATGTTTGTTTATTTCAACAATTATGCAAATATGAAGTTTGGTATCATTGATATTCTTGATATCTATTGATTCTATCCATGAGGTTTTATGTGATTTTGGTTTCTGTTTGTTCTGTTTTAAGTAGGCACTAAATGATCAACTTAGGGTGTTTCTTCTCATCTATGCATTTGGTAATTCAAATTTCCTTTTTGTCTCTAAATCTTATGTATTATGTTATAAATTCAGTCAGTAGACTATCCCAGTAGTAGACTGGTTTTGGTGAGCAGTGTTCTTGAACCAGGAACTGCTCTTATGTAGCAGTGAGTTATTAAGTGACTAGCATTTAGAAATATTGCCATAATCGTGTTTGAATTTGTATGTTGCTCCTATAGTCTAGATGGAGTTGGAATGTGAAATCTGTGACTCTGTGAGTATATTTCAAGGTATATTTGATAGCAACTATTTATATATCATTTTATTGTTTATTTTAAACATTATATGTAAATAGCTCTTATGATCTACTGGTATTATCCCCAAGGAAGTATGGAAACTTTATATCTCCTATTTTCTTATAGTAGAGCCTTTTAAAGCATACTTATCTTCAGTATTTCTTATGCATGCATTCAGAACTCTTCCCTGTTACAATATCTGCTTCTCATACCAAGCATCATTTAAATGAAGAAAAGAATTAAACCTTTTGCACTTTCCTTTGTTTCAACTGACCTGAATTTACATCCTTCCTTGTATGTGTGTGTTCAGCCTTTAGAGATTTTGGAGTTTCTGGATCTCTGCTTGGTATCTGTTGATGTCAAAGTTTGGATCCTCAATGCAATTGGAGTTCAAGGTTCTTGATATCTATTATAATAGACAGTTCAATGATCTTATAGGAGTAGTTGAAGGTCCATTGACTAGAAAAAGGGGAGTGCTTCAGCTTTGAGGGAGGGGAGTAAATGAGGGCAATGGGTAACCTCACTGCAATTTGGATTGTCTAAAGTCAGGATACTGCCCTCTCTTCTGACATTAACTAGCTGAAGCATAGGCAACCATGAATACCTAAATGCTCCATTTAGAAAACTGAAATCATGTCTCCTTCATCTTCCTGTATATGCACCGGGATAATTCAGGAATTACTATCTAATAAAAATTATATTTAGTGGTATATGATTCTGGGGTAAGAAGTACATCAAGTCAAATATTAGCTGTACTTAATGGTGTACATTATAATTCCAATATTCAGGAATTTGAAGGCAGGCATCACAAGTTTGAGATTATCCTAGCTGCAAAGTGAAACACTGAGAAATAATAACTCAAAATGATATTTCTTCACATATAGTATTGTTTCCTCATTTTGTTCCTCTGAGGAGTCTCTAAAAATAAAATATTATTCTTATGATAATGCACAAATATTTGCAAATAGTAGTATTGAAATTAATATGCTATTCAAAAGATTACTTCAGTTTCTCAACATGCCAGGTTCTCTACAAAGAGACCAAACCTTAACTTCAGCAATAATTTTTTCTCTTTGCAACACTTTAAATACTGCTGTGGCCTAGAGGTCATCCACATTGCTGATCATTTAGCATTATTTTTTCTCTGAAATAAAAGTCTTCTTAATTTGATAGAGTCTGAGATTATAAACATCATCCCAAGGAGTCTTGTGCCAATAGCAGCATTTAGAGAAACATGTGTTCATTCATGTATTTACTCCTGAACAGCATATTTGTTCCCTAGCTGCTACTTTGCACTACAGTGGATTTTGCTGCACATAGAGACAGCAGATGTATTTCCTCAGGCAATGGCTTATTTTTATGAAATTATTAGGAATAAGTAACATGTCTGACATATTTTGCTTAGATATAAACTTTAATAGGTAATTTAGTGATATTTTTCAAGTGCTTATATAATTACTTCTGAAGCATTACTTAAATCCATAGTTATATAATTGCTTAAATATTACCATGTAGTGTTTTCAGAATAACTAAAAAAACTAATGTCAAAAGTCTTATATGAAATAATGTTAACAAATTGTTACAAATCATTTCAAAAATACTAGAATCCACTAATTTTGCTTTGTAAGTAGAAAGAAACATAGTATATATTAAAACAATAGCTAAAGAGTAAAGACCTAACTCCATGACTTTATTGGTGTTTTTTAACATTCTTTTGAGAATTTTATATGTAAGTACTGAATTTATGTCACCTCAGACCATATTCTTTTCCATCTAATTGAATATCTTACACACACACACACACACACACACACACACACACTGAATTTGCTTAGTACTGCTCTTATGTATATGAATTTAGAGATGACCCTTGGAGTTAACTTATTATGTAGTAATTTTATACATTTCTGGAGATTTATTCTTCCTCTCCTCTTCCATATTCCCAGACCTTTATGGATAGCAGTTATAGATCTAAAAGTTGTACAGTTGTGAATTTCTATGATATTCTCTACATGCTACAAAAGTGGTTGCTGTGATGAGAGGTGAGAGCTATACTTGTTCCGGGTACCAGAATAGGTATTTAAAACATGATTGATACTATAATAATTTACAAGCGGTTTCTAACCCTATAGGAAGAACAACAATATCAACCAACCAGAACCTCCAGAGCTCCCAGGGGCTGAACCACAAACCAAAGAGTACACATGGAGGGACCCATGGCTCCAGCCACATATGAAACATAAGATTGCCTTGCTGTGCATCAATGGGAGGAGAGGCCCTTGGTCCTAGGAAGCCTCAATGCCCCAATGTAGGGGAATGCCAGGGTGGGGAGGCAGGAGTGAGTGGGGAGGTGGAGGACCAACCTCATAAAGGCAAAGGGAGGAGGATGGGATAAAGGGTTTCCAGAGGAGGGATACTGGGAAATGGGATAAATTTGAAATGTAAATATATAAAATATCCAATTAAAGAAAATAAAAGAGAAAAAAAAGAAACAGGACAATAATAAATTCCCTTTTAGATTTTGTGGCTTTGTGCATCACAAGTAGATGGTTAAATTTACAGTACTATGCATGGATTTTCTGTTGAAAGGGCTTTAAGAAAATAGAGATGGCCATTCGATTCTCCGAATATATAAGTATTACTATTGAATCTTTGGGAATATCTTTCCATACTGGCAATTTGACTGGCATTTTCAGATGTTATGAGAATTAGTTGTGAAGAGTGATGCTTCCAGGACAGTTAAAACTTGTGATCTCCCAGTCCTAAGACTAAACTATTTGAATTTTTCAGCATTAGAGCTTTATCTTCAAGCTCTGGAAGGCAGCCAGTGGCAATTTTGGTGAAGTCTTTTGAAAATTCTAGGCAGTAATCAAAAAGGAGACATTTGATGTTTGGCTTTGAGGGTTTGCTTATTATTTTGCTTTGAGGAGAACTATTACTACCTCAATGGCATAACTTTAGTTAAATTAATTATATATGTGTATACACAAACACACAAGAATATATTATAAAATATGTATTTTAAAGTAAGCATAAAGTGATAATGTGACTCTCTATTTTTTTCTTTTTTACTATCCAAGCAGTTCTAAGTGGAAAACCATATGGTTCTAAGATCTCACATTCAGAAAATTAGAAAAATACAGATAAGTGACTTAAATGATGCAACTCATTGTTTTGAGAAAGAAGAGCAAGTCAAACCCAAATCCATTAGATAGCAAGAAATAATAAAATTAAAGCAGAAATTAATGAAATAAGAACAAACAAACAATACTAAGAATCAACAGTTTTAAGAGCCTTTTTTTTAGAATATCACATGATTGACAGAACCTTGCCTCAAATAATGAAAAGAAAAAAAGACAAAAAAAGAAAGGACCTAAATTAACAGAATCAGAAATGAAAAGAGAAACATTACAACAGATATGAAATTAAAATTATTATTAGGTTATTTTATAAATAGAAACAGGAGTACTTCCACTTTCCTTCTACAAAGCCAATATTATTCTAATACCAAAACTAGTTAAAGATCAACAATAAATAAAAGTCTATCTCATATTTCTAATGAACAAAGATGCAAAATTTCTCAATTAAATGCTTACAAACTCAATAGATTGGATAAATAACGATAAACTTGTCTGGAATAGCTACAAGGAACTGTACTATTAAATACTTACAAAAATGTGCATAATCCATTGCATAACTATCATATATAAATTTGATACATTTTTCTCATCTGGGCCAAATTCCAGCCAAATTTCACCAAACATAAATAAGCTCCTATACCAGAAAAATGAAACCCTCTTTTGAGTCCTTGATCAGTTCTATCCAAGGGAGTCTCAAATTATGCAGCCTATTGCTAGTTGCTAGTTACCTCTACTGGTGGCAAGTAAGTCTCCGAAGATGTATGCACTTCAGAAGTAGGGCCCAGACCCCCATGTGCAATGACCTGGATATTCTCTCCCTGAGACCAAATTTTCATGGTGCTATACAAGTTTCTTGAAAATAAAGACAACCAACAGTCTTACCCAACTTTGATCTCTACAAGCCACATCAAGAACAGCACGGCATGGTAACCCTACAGGTACAGTAATAGTACACATATCTTGTAGCTAACCACGTTTCTGTAATTAGATTTAATGAGTCACTCAACAGGAGAGATATCATATGTGGTACTAGAAACAGTTCTAGTGAAACGACTAATTTAATAAACATGTATAATACTTCACAGCAATCTATACACATTTGTTCTTATACCTGCAAGTACATGTAGTTTTCACCTTCCATCAAGGAAACAACTCTGTAAAAGAAAGAACCTGCTATGGAAACCACATCCAATCAAAGTGCAGTTGTGAAGCCCAGTGTTAGTGGGTCCATCTATGCAAGAATTTCATCCAGGAAAGATAATGATTCCTGATACCAATAAATAGAATGGCAGTAATAGGTGAAACCAATGGATTTAAAACAGAAAAACAAAATAATACATTAATTTGAGAGCTTCTAGTGGTAAGAAAAGTGGAGGAAGAATTGGAGGGTAAAGAATTGGTTATGATTGTGGAAAAATACTCTGTATATAGAAATATCTAAAGCAAGTCCGTTACTCTAACTCTGTTTTTTTTTTGGGGGGGGGGATTGGTTTTTTTCGAGATAGGATTTCTCTGTATAGCCATGGCTGTCCTGGAACTCACTCTATAGACCAGGCTGGCCTTGAACTCAGAAATCCACCTGCCTCTGCCTCCCAAGTGCTGGGATTAAAGGCATGGCCACCACCACCTGGCTTCACTCTAACTCCTACTCAGACCTTGAGGACAATAAATTGCAACATCTAATATCATGTCAAGTAACAACTTCAAAAATGAGATGAGTATAAATTATTTTAGTGGATTAAAGCTTACAAATGTCTAAAAACTGCATGAATGTCTGATCATTGCTATTTAATAAGAGAAGTTTTTAAAATAAATAAAGACAAACTTAAAAACTATGTTTAAAATTTTTGATAAAAACATATAATGAATTATTCAAATCATCACATATGTGTAGAGTAGATATTACAATGAAAATTGATGAGGCATAATCCCTCATCACTGAGGGTCAAGGAAATAAAAATGTTTTTAAAAGTTCAGAGACATTCAAAGACCCTCTATTTATATTAAATATAAACAGCATGAAATTATTATGAAGAAAATTATTTGAAAATGATGAAATTATTAGTATTAATAATTGTCATCTAGATGAATATAGAATGAGCTAATGAATTGAGAAATAGGTAATAAAAGTGGCACAATAAACTTTCTACAATGTTTTCTGTGAAACTGTACTATACAACAAAAAATAAAAATGAAGTAAGAACACTTATATTTAACTAGATATTAAAACAGTGCTTCTAAATTCCAAACATAAGCAAAATGAGAATTTCTGTAAGTATAAATAAGATATTTCAACAAGCCTGACTTAATGATATTTAGGAAAATTTGACAAATCATATATTAGCACTGTTTAAAAGATGTTTTGGAAAAACTTAACTTTAAATATTAATACTCATTTTAAATAAGGTTTGAATATGAGAAAGGCCTGAAAAAATCAAATACATTTGTCTTTGGCTATTTTTCTTTATGATATACATTCTATACCTAATCTGCATGAAAATATCTATGAGTAAGAACTATGTAATAATAATCCTTCAATAGCAGCACTAAGAAACCTTCTTGAACAAGAAGTTAGCTTACCATCTGCTTATTATAATTTAAATGTGTATGACATATAGTTAAGAATTTAGAGGTATACTTTGTAGCACCATATGTAATACTCACAGGTGGCTACCAAAGACTTAAAACATAACTTATTAAACTTTTATAATGTATAATAGTGAAATATTGTGTCATATTTTTCAGTAATTCTATACAGAACTGAGTTGTAACGAACAATAAAACAAAACCTTTTGAAGGTGTATTCTTCTAAATATTTTCAAAGAACCTTTTCATTCTCTGCAAACTACTTTTGAAAGTATACTAAAGTCTATTCCAAAATGTGTGAAATAAACATACTTGCTTTCTAATTAGAAAAATGTCCTCATTGAGTATTAAGTCTCTGGAGTTTTAAACAACAGATTGCCATGAGGCATCTGAAACAGAGTGGGAGCATCTAAGTGTTTACCTCGTCATTCACCCTTTTCTCAAAAGTACAAACAAACAAACAAACAAAAGGAAAATCTATTAAGTTCCTAATTAATTCCTATTTCTCACCAAACAACCTATTAGGATTTATTTCTACCTAATTGTTTTGTTTGGATGTTCATGTTAAAGTGTTTGTTTTAAAACTAAGCAAAATGACAAAGCAATCACTCAACATTCTCACCTTAAAATATATAAATAGCAAATCTGTGTTTAGTGTTGATTCATTCACAATAGACAGAGAACAGAACAAGCATAGATGTCCATCATCTAATGAATGGCTAGGAAAATTGGACCCCATTACATTGGAATTTTATTCTACCGTAAAGAAAAATAAACCTGTAAAATTCATAGGAAAAGAGATGGAACTGGAAACTGTACTGAATGGAGAATTCAAGACCAGAGAAATGAATGTCACATGAATTCTCCCTTTTGTGGATAATAGCATCAAATTCTTAGGCTAGTATATTTAACTCGGAGAATCTTTAGGGTCCAAGACCATTAGAAGACACCATTAGAAGAGGATAAAATAAAAAGAGTCCTTAATAAACAAGGAACAGTGGACTGTGAGTGAAATGTTAGAAATAGAGAGATGGATACTGCAGAAATTTTGAGTATGAGTAGAGATGGGTTGGTAAGGAAAAGGGGAAAGTAGATGTGAAATGCTAACTAAAACTAAGATTTATAAAAAAGACTAATAGGAACCTATTACTCTGTGTCTATTAAAATATGACTTTAATAATCATTTAAATGGAGGCGCTCTGCTTGGGTGGATAATGGCCTTTCTAGTAGTCATATTTTATGTGCTAATGTTCTTTGAATTATTAGTCATGGAGACCCCACATTTTACCCAAACCATACTAGCTATGGTTATTGTTTTCAGTTGTCCAACAGAATGAGATGGTTAGAACCCAGTGCTGAAGACACCATATTCTTTGGTCATAAGACACAAAAATTAAGTTGGAACTGAACTGGACATTTTCTTCTTATGGGCTAACTTTCATAGTGCCAGAATGTGCTATGTACATGGAAGGAGAAAAATAACTTTGTAATAGTCCTAATTAGGTATGGACTACACAAACTGTAATATCAACCTGCTTGTCAAGATATGCACACTGGCTATTGTGTAAGCCAACTGCACTGTGATTGCACTCGAAAACTCCTTTACAGGAAAATCTTAATCTTGGTTCCATAAACCTGGTCAAGAGCCTGTGACTAATGAAGACCATAAGTCAAGAGGAGAACTCACTGCTGCTGTTTTGTTAAATGAACATGATGCCAAATTTCATTTAAATACCCATAGATAAGTGCTCCATTATGGTAAGTTCCTTTTTAATGTAGTAATCTTAGACTCCATTATAGTAACTTCCCTTCTGCAATGAGTGGTACTGTGGAATTCATGAGTGCAATGACCATGGTATGTCTAGAAGGTAATTATGTAGCACTGTAGATCCATGAAAGGCAGCCTGGTCAAGCACAGACTGAAAACCCGGATGACCCTGAGGAACAGAAGATGTTTTGCCATGCTCCTGGACACCAGGCCCCTGACAGGAGCCTACAGCCCTCCATAGATTTGTGGCCATTGTCATTTAAGGGTAATGCCCCAAGCCTCTCCACAGGTAAAGGAAGAGACCAAAGGTCACATAGCCTCAAGATAGATCTCCATTTTAAAGAGGTACCTGAAGACCTGGAGAATAAACATCCCTTCCCAAACACTCCTTCCTGCAAAAGGTATTTAACCTCAGGCCTGCCTTGAGAACAGGGGTATGGTTTTTACTAACCTGCTTTCCACCATGACAATAAATGTCTTAAAACCAATGGCTGTCTCTTTTTTATTGGAATCCACTGTGGAGAACAATGGAATAGACCTTCACCTAAAGAGTCATATGCCTTATCTCCCAATGAGAGGTTTCTCAGAGCACCCAGTCATGGCCTCCACAAAGTCAAGTTACACTTCAAATAAGCCAAGGACTCTCTCCTCCCTGAGGGACCCAGCAGGATCTCCAACTTCTTTTACCCTTTGGCCCTAGCCTAGATCCAGCCTGTGGGCCCCGATTCTGTTCTCAGCCCCTTCTGCAGCATCTAGCAGTGTCTGGGTGCCCAAGAGCCTGAGAACCAAATGGCTTCAGCCTCTCTGAAGACTCATGGACCCTGGAACCAGGTCTATCTGTACCCTGGGACCTTAGACTGTGCTCCCCCACCTCCAGAGCAGTGTCCAATAGCTTACCATAGTGTGACACCTACCGAGCTCTAGTGTGGAGTGAATGCAGTAAACTTCCTGAGTCCTGGCTGCCCAAGAGGCCCAAGGCCTGTGGAAGAGTGGACATGGGACACCAATAACCCTACACAGCACTTATCACCATCTTCTGACTCTTACATTGTTTCTGTTTCCACTCTGGTGACATTCCTTATACCTTGAAAGAGACAATATAATGACTTGTCTAAAGTTGTAGTTATGGTTACCTTCACATTACCTGCACAAGATTCTGTTTGGCAACATTCCATCATGAGGGCTCATGAGGCCCTTCCCAAATCTGATGAGCTGTGGGCAGCAAGTTTTTGCTGGGCAAGGAGTGTCATTTTCTTTAAAAGTGTAGTCATTGATAAAATGTTTTTACTTCAGAAAATTATACAAATATACTCGTGCAAGTGATCGCACTCGAGCATAGTGGGTTATATACAAAGACATCGAGTTAAGAGGTATACATTTTGGGAGGAAGGGTTATAGTGGACATGGGAGGGGAATGAGAGAGGGAAAGGAACAATCAAAATGATCAAAATTCAATGTGTTTATGTGATCACAGGCATGTATCTAAAATTGTTAAAGTTATCTTTCAATGACAGGAAACAAAATGTAAAACACATTCCATGCAGTGGATCGATTGTAAGATTCACGATGATCCTTTCATCAGAAACAAAGAGGACCAAAAGAGAGTGAAATATTATTTTACAGGGCTGAAAGGGTAAGGGTGTCATAACTACTTTGAGAAAGAAAGAAACTGTCAAAATGAATCACTTTTCATAGGAAAATTGCATAATTAAAGGCTTCAAAAGGAAAAGCATAAGTTTAAAATATCAACCTTAAATTTTCCTATTAAAATTAGAGAGCAGGGTGCAGATTAAACTTGGGTAGGTAAAAAGAATGAGGCTTAAAAATTATAATAACCAAGCCTGGAAAAATAGACAGGCGTAAGGTCATAAACAGTATCCACAACAATTGCTGTTGCTTTAAAATCTAGCTCAGAATGAGAATGAAGAAAAAGAGCAGATAGCAAGGATCAAGAAGATGGCAACCTGTAGCAATATAACCATCAAGATAACAGAACTGTCTCACATTCTTTATAGTAATAAATTTGATGATTTTGTGAAAATTAAAAATTACAGAGAGAAACATAATAATAAGAAACACAGAAAGAATTAACTTATCAATCCCCGTAATAGCTTAAATATCATTAGAGAATTAAGAATAGACAATTTGCTATACAGTGAAAATTTTAACCCATATACCTTACTTGGGTAGTCAGATCAAACTCATGGCATAAGTAAAAAATTTTTATGTCAGTTGTTTTACGAGGCTCCAAAAAGTCTGATATTAAATGACAAAACACTCTAAGAAAAATTTACAGACTAGCATCTGTTATAAACATGGATGTAAAATGATTTCCAAACTACATCAAATCTTCATAATACAGAGATGATAACATAATAAATCATATAGAGTAAAATCATCTTTTATTCCTGAGTCAGTTAATATAATTTAAGATATTAAGTAAATAATGATAAGCTGATATGATTATTTGATCAAAGTACTTGATAAAGACTTTGAGGAAATTATCAACAGGAAGGCCAGCAAAAAGTCTTGCAAAGTATTTCTGGAAAAGTCATGCAGTTACATGACATGACACTCTCAAGTTTGACATTTTCAGATGGAAATCAAGGCACACAATTACTTTCTCTAAATGCTAGCTCATGCATTTCTGAATGACCAAAATTATTTATATGTAGATACCGAATTCTCCTTCCTAAATAGATTCTTGTTTATATGACGTGTGCAAAAAAAAAGAATTTATCCTTTATATAAAAATAGGGCCAGTGATATGGCTTAGCCAGGAAAGCCACGTAATGTGGTCTTCAGGGAGTTTGAGTCCAGACCTACATGGTGGAAATCCTGGAGACAGAATCAAAGTGACATATCAAATAGCACCCCTCAAATTAAGTATTCTCAAGACAGCCGCTTTACTCCTTAGCAGAATGTCATTTAGCTGTCCTACAGCACATCAGGAAGAATTGGCTTTGGTCTTTTGAACCTAGTGCAATAGCTGAGGTAAAATCTTAACTCTCCATTAATACTCCATTAACCTAGCTTGTGAAGGCAATGAGGAATAGGCTTGAGAATGAATTGTTGCAATCTTGTGGCATGCCACAAACTCCAGGAATTCATGGAGAAGGAAAGAAGACAAGTTTAGGTGCCAGAAACAGAAACACATCTGCAGGTGTCATCTGCTTCCTGAGACATCTTTATTCCCACATAAGGAGAGAACCTGACTCCTGAAAGTTATCTTATAACTACCTCCACACATGATATAGCATTCATATGGTCACGAATGCACACCTGCATACTCACATGTACACACACACACACACACACACACACACAGCAATATACAAGTCAATGCAAAAATCCTGTGGCCTCAATTTTCTTTGACAATTTATTCTAATTAAGTGAAATACTTTCTTTACATTATGAGAGCAAAACATTTCTTATATTCCAAAGAGCAGGAAAACTAAATACAGAGTTTCTCAGTGTGAAACAGAAATCATTACCCTAATCCAAAATTAATGAAAAAGAGCAGGAAGCAGTGATAAAGTTCACAGAGGCTTAACAGCCTAGGTCACATTCTCAATGAATTGTCTCATGTTCCATTATCAAACCAAGTCCTATAGTATGTTAAATTTACATTGCTAAATTGTACCCTTACCCAGCCTTGAGCAGGCTAAATCAGAATCTTGTTTGCAGCAGTCTACCTAGGGTGGAGTCTTCAGACCTAGGTGAAGTCTATTGTTCTGCCACATCCTCAGCTTCCTGAAAGAAAACATGACCTGCAACCTGTGAAGCAGCTGAGCTTGTTTTGCTGACAAAAGGAGGATGGGCTTCCCCTCTTTAAATTCAGAGTTAAACATTAAATATTGAGCCTTGATCAGAAAGAACTTTGTATTGGCTTCGTTATTTCTCTCCCAGGTCTGTTCTCTTTCATCCGCAGCTCCCCTTCCATTTGTACCCAGTTTAACCAAAGCTGCTGGACAGCAACACTAAATAATTGTATGAGTGCACCTAGGAAAAAGTTTATATATTGAGTAATTCAGAATAATAAATCAGAGGCTTTACAGTTCCTGAGCAATTGTGTGATCTAGGTATTTGCCTGAACCCAGCATTGTGAAACAGCAATCCCAGATTCCCAAAGAAGAGTTTTCCAAAAAGAGTATTGCTGTTAACAGTGGCCAATTATGAACAAGTGACACACTCTGGTGCATGATGATTATTGGGTCTGATGTAGTAGCCTGTCCGAGCTCTGGTTTTGATTTCCATGGCTTCAAATTTTAATCATAATCTGTAGAGAGCTGTATTGGGGTGCTATGTCACCTGGCAGGAACTTGATATTGACCAAGGTGAAGTTCCTCTCCCAGCCTTTGAGCCAAGATTTCCTGTGCTAGCCATAATTCTGCTTCACCTAGAGTGGAACTCTCAGACGAAGGTGAAGCTCATTGTTCTCCAAGGACCTGCAGGTCCCTGAGGCACCAACCACCTGCAGAGCAAGCAAAACAGTTCTGCAGACCTGTTTCCAGACTTTGGGGGAAGGGTCTTCCCCCACCTGTATATATTTGGAGACCTCCATTAAACTTTGAGCCTTGAACAGGAAATTCATCTTGGCTCCATGTTTCTCCTGTCATGCCATTTCTATCCCCAGCTTTCCTTTCAGGGAACCTGGTAACCCATTAAAATGTGTAGCTGTAGCCGTGGGCGGCTACAGCAATCTGAACATATTAAATAGATAATGGCAGAATATAACTGTATGCCTGTCTTAAAGTAACATGATCTCATGATATCCACTCTATCCAAGACATGATTTTCTGTCATCTCCACCACATGATATAGTGTGTGTGAAACCCATCATTACATGTATTAGGTATGGCTTCTTAGTCTAGGTTTCTAACAATGCTTTCAGAACTGCTGGTTGTAAAATATAATAAAGAATAAACATTATGTCTGTACTTTACCAGGTTTCAGGCATACAGGAAAGTCTTGAAGCAGATCCTCCAAAAATAGAGGACAATACTTGATCTAAAACCAGAGATTGTTTTCCATTCTATAACACTTCTTATAGTTATAGGAGGCTTTAATGGTAAATAAATGTTAGCTGTCGATGATGTCTTTCTTTCAAAGTAAGCTATATGTTAACAAAAACATTTTATTTATTTAATTCATATTTACTGGCACCTACATGCTAGACAGCAAGTTGGTACAAACTAAAAATAAAAAAATCAAAATTCCTCTTCACAGGAAGTTTATATTTGAGGGAAAGTGTCTTATTCAGGGTTTGTATTCCTTCACAAAACATCATGATCAAGGAGTAAGCTCAGGAGGAAAGGATTTACACAGCTTATACCTCCACATTGCTGTTCATCAAAGGAAGTCAGGACAGGAACTCACACAGGGCAGCAACTTAGAAGCAGGAGATGAAGCAGAGGCCATAGAGCATGCTGCTTATTGGCTTGCTTCCCCTGGCTTGCTCATCTTGCTTTCTTATAGAACCCAGGACTACCAGCCCAGATATGGTACTACCCACAATGGGCTGGGCCCTTTCCCTGGATCATTAATTGAGAAATTAGCTTACTGCTGGATCTCATGAAGGTATTTCTTCATGGCAGGTTCCTTTCTCTGTGATAACTCCAGCTTGTGTCAAGTTGACACACAAAACCAGGCAGTACAACTGACCCCTTTTCAACTTGACACACAAACGTATTACTATTAAGTCTCAAGCCTTACTTTCTTATTCATCCCCAAGATCTAAATAACTTTAAAAGTCCCACAGTCTTTACAAATTCTCACAAAGTAAAATTTCAATCCCTTTAAAATATCCAATCTCTTTTGAAATTCAATGTCTTTTAACTGTGGGCTCCACTAAAATGCTTTGTAACATCAAGAGGGAAAAATATCAGGGCACAGTCACAATCAAAAGCAAAATCCACCTGTACCAATCCAATGTCTGGGATCCAAATACCATCTACTGGGATCCTCCCAGGGCTTGGGTCACTTCTCTGGCTCTGCCCTTTGTAGTTCAAAGCATGTTTTCTAGGCTCTAGCTTCCTTTATTCCAATGTTGCTACTGTTGATGGTACTGGCATCTATAAAACATTGTTTTCTGCCACAACTGGATTGTACTTTCACAAATAGCCTTTCATAGATTCTTTTCATGGTGCTAATCCTCTACTTCTCTACAACAGCCCGAAGGACCTGAAGGGTCTAATGTCTGGGTGTCCTTACTCACAAAGACACAGAGATTGAGATTGCTACAATAAGCATGAGGTTTACTGATCCAGGGGGCTGGGGTTGTCCTGCAAGTGGGATAGAGGCGACCCAGATGGGACATTGTAGTCAGTTCTCATACTTTTTAGAGGTGCAAGTTACATCAGTCAAGTTGCAGTTTAAACCCATTAACTAACATCTATTGACTATTGACCTTCAGATCTGCCTGGGGTCTTCCAGAGATCAGGTAGTTATTAGTTAATACATTCTTACACAGGAATGCCTCATTCTTACATAGGAATGAGGAATGCCTCATGGGTGGAGAACAGAATTCAGCTTATCTTTGACTCCAGGCAGGAGCAGGAAGCTGTAAAGAGGGTATCTTAACTAAGGCAATTACAAAGAATGAATTCTCTCTCATATTAGTCAGGGAATTCTTGGAACAAAGAAGTGGAGTGGTCGCTGGTGCCACAGCTATTACTTCTCAAACCCTTCAGTCCTGGGCCTTCAACTGAGTCTGTGCCTTCACCAGTAGCCTCTCCTGTCTTCTCACAATGCCAAGCATCAGCTGTTACATCTTCCTATTTCAAGACTATTACCAAGTCTGGCTGCCTCTGGAACACAGTTTCTCTGTGCTCTCAGAAAATACTTGCCAGATTTCATCTTAGTGATGCTGGTCTTTCCTTAATTACTGATAACTTCTTAGCTCTAACTAACTAGCATCAATCATCTCAGTAATGCAAAGGTTTTGCTTTCATAGTTCTGGTATCCTGTTAATTACAGCTGATTCTTCAGCTCCCACTAACCAAAACCATAGAATCTTCACAATCAAAATAGCAATGGCCCTGATAATCTTCCCTCTGAAATCTCACAAGCCAGGCCTCCATCATTTGCACTGTTTTCAACATTATCTTCTAACCTCCTACAGTGTTGGGAACCAGAGAGCTTGGCTCAACGCCCCCAGCTGAGCTGTTTGCACAGGTTTCTTGAGAGCAAAACATCCCGTGGCTTAGCTTGATTCCTGCCTTCCTGCCCGGTGTGGTAGGGACTTCCCAGGTGCCTGACCTATGACTATAATTGATTTTTCCTGTTCCCTTCCCTGGCCTCTAGTATATATATAGCTGGTTTCTCAGTAAGGGGAGGGGGCATTCTCTTTGCAGAATGACTCATGTCTGTGTTTTTTTAATCCCCCTGGGAATAAACTGCTTGAAGAAGATCTTCCTGCATTGCGTCATTCCTTGCTGGTGAGGGTGGTCGCGACACTACAGAACATCCCACAGAGCTCTTAACACCCAGTGGCTCTTCTAGCCCCAAGTTCCAAAGTCCTTTCACAGCCCTCCCAAAACATGGTCGGGTTGTCACAGGAATACCGATTTCTGTCTTAGTTAGGGTTTTACTGCTGTAAACAAATACCATGACCAAGGCAACTCTTATAAGGGCAGCATTTAATTGGGGCTGGCTTTCATGTTCAGAATTTCAGTCCATTATCATCAAGGTGGGACCATGGCAGCATCCAGGCAGGCATGGTGCATGAGGAGCTGAGAGTTCTACATCTTCATCTGAAAGCTGCTAGCAGAATATTGACTTTAGGCAGCAAGAATGAGGGTCAAAAAACCCAGACACACATACTCCAACAAGGCCGCACCTACTCCAATAGGGCCATACCTTCTAATAGTGCCACTCCCTGGGCCAAGCATATACAAACTGTAACAGAAGGAGACAGAGCTATTATCCATGAAAGCATCATGCAAAGGTTATCTAAAAATAAACCATGGTTTCTGAGAGTGACCAGGAAAAGAGAAAATAATCAAATGTAGGTTTAGGTACATGTCTTGTTAGATTTTCCTAGTTTAAATTTAAAATATTTATTGTCACATTGGCAACTCACAATTAGTACATTTTGGGTTTTTTCCCAAGATTTTAAGCACTCTCATTATTCCATCCAGGTTCTCCTAAAACTTGCAAGCTTCCTGTTTGTCTCACAAATACACAGATAATTGATGAGGCCCATCCATACTCCATACTAGAGTGTTCATTTATTTAATCATTCAGTTATTTGTATCTTCCCCTCCTTGTCCTTGTGTGCGTGCTTGTGTGTGTGTGTGTGTGTGTGTGTGTGTGTCTGTGTGTGTCTGTATATATGCTCCATAGCTTATGTGTGTCATGGTGCGTATAAGTATCATAGGAAAATTTTAGCAGTCTGTTTTATTTTTTCATTGTATGCATTCCAATGACTGAACTCAGGTTATCGGTTTGGACAAGCAAACTCACCTAGAGTAATCTTACTGGCCCTTGACAATGTATTTCTAACATATGTGTCTTAGTTATTTTTCTTGTTGCTGTGAAAAATACCTGACAGGAACTAGGCTTAATGGTGAAATCATTTGTTTAGACGTAGGATCTAAATGTAAAATCAGTCAAGGTAGATGAGTCTTGGCAGAGGAGCTTGAGGCAGTTCTTCACATTGTGTCTCCAGTTAGTAAACAACGTATTGAATGTACTTGGCACTTGGTGAATTTCCTTGTTTGTTGTTGCTGTTGCTGTTTGCTGTTTATGTTTTTGTTGTTAACTTCTCTAGTTTTGTTTGTTTTCTATGTATATGGGTGTATATCAGCATACCATAATCAGTTCACCTAAAGAGCAAAAGGAAGTGTAAGATTTTTTGGGATTAGAGTTCTTGAATCAAATCTACAAATTTCCTCCTTTTTATACTTTGTACTTCCCAAACACAGGAAATGGTGTCACACTCCTTTAGGGTGGGTCTTGACAACTTCATTTTACCTAATCAAGGTAATTTCTTATAGGCATAGCCAGAGTCTAATCTATTCAAATAATTCTTCAGTGGTGTGCCTAGAAGCTAGTCTCCTATGTGATTGTATATCTTGTCAAGTGGATAATCAATACTATCACAATGTATGTGTTAGGCAGTGATAGTGTTAGTTTGAGTGCTGAGGTACTCAAAACATTTACTAGAATGTGTGCATGTGGCAGGGGTACACAAAACATTTGCCACAATATGTGTGTGTGTGTGTGTGTGTGTGTGTGAGAGAGAGAGAGAGAGAAAGAGAGAGAGAGAGAGAGAGAGAGAGAGAGAGAGAGAGAGAGACATTGGTGGTGGTGAGGACTCAAAAGTTTTATTTGATACATATCCTCAGAATTGATAAGGAAGTTCAGTACCACATAAAACAGAAAAACCTTTCAGATGATATTTAATGTTTTATAGTTAGCACAACATTTGAAGAAAATATTAAGTAGACATAGTTTTATTTCCTAAGACTTAATAGACCTACACAATAAAAAACATAGTTTGAGGTCTCACAGATGGAGGCTATCAAGGACCAACAAAACATAGGAAGGATATGCAGTGAGAGCAGTTTAGATCATATAATATTTAATATATTCTAAAAGTTTATTTAACATATTTGGTGTACTACAATCAGAGGAAGGCAGAATTTTAATACTTTTAATTTTTCTCACAAGTAAATAACAGGCTAAGAACTGGAACTACTATTCATTTTTAGTATCTATTCCAAATAAGAATCCCTTCCATCTGAGAGACTTTGACTCAGGTACTTACTTGTATGGCCCTGGATTTCACATGTAAAATTCACCTAATAAAGTTTTTCTTTATATATATATATATATATATATATATATATATATTATATTCTTTGTTTACATTCCAAATGATTTCCCCTTTCCCGGATCCCCCCCTGCCCATATGTCCCATAAACCTTCTTCTCTCTATCCCTTCTCCAATCACATCCCTCCTTTTTCTCTGTCCTTATATTCCCTTCACATGCAAGATCAATCCTTTCCAGGATCAGGACCCTCTCCATACTTCTTCATGGGAGTCATTTGTTATGTGATTTGTGCCTTGGGTACTCAGGGCTTCTGGGCTAATTAATATCCACTTATCAGAGATTGCATTCCATGTGTAATCTTTTGTGACTGGGTTACCTCACTTAGGATGATATTTTCCATATCAAACCATTTGCCTAAAAATTTTGTGAAATCATTGTTTCTAATTGCTGAGTAGTATTCCATTGTGTAAATATACCACATTTTCTGTATCCATTCCTCCTTTGAGGGGCATTTGGGTTCTTTACAGCTTTTGGATATTATAAATAAGGCTGCTATGAATATAATGGAGCATGTGTCTTTATTGCATGCTGGGGAATCCTTTGAGTATATGCCCAGGAGTGGTATAGCGGGGTCCTCCGGAAGTGTCATGTCCAGTTTTCTGAGGAACCGCCAGACTGATTTCCAAAGTGGTTGTAACATCTTATAGCCCCACCAGCAGTGGAAGAGTGTTCCTCGTTCTCCACATCCTCCCCAACACCTGCTGTCTCCTGAATTTTTGACCTTAGCCATTCTGACTGGTGTAAGGTGAAATCTCAGGGTTGTTTTGATTTGCATTTCCCTAATGACTAATGATGTTGAGCACTTCTTAAGGTGCCTCTCGGCCATCCAAATTTCTTCAGGTGAAAATTCTTTGTGTAGATCTGTGCCGCATTTTTTAATAGTGTTATTTGGTTCCCTGGGGTCTAACTTCTTGAGTTCCTTTTATATATTGGATATTAGCCCTCTATCAGATGTTGGGTTGGTGAATATCCTTTCCCAAATTGATGGTTGCTGTTTTGTCCTTTTAACAGTGTCCTTTGCCTTACAGAAACTTTGTAATTTTATGAGGTCCCATTTGTCAATTCTTGATCTTAGAGCATAAGCTATTGGTGATCTGTTCAGGAACATTTTCCCCTGTGCCCATGTCCTCTAGGGTCTTCCCCAGTTTCTTTTCTATTAGTTTCAGTGTGTCTGGTTTTACATGGAGGTCCTTGATCCACTTGGAGTGAAGTTTAGTACATGGAGATAAGAATGGATCAATTCGCATTCTTCTGCATGCTGACCTCCAATTGAACCAGCACTATTTGTTGAAAAGGCTATCTTTTTTCCACTGGATGTTTTTGGCTCCTTTGTCGAAGATCAAGTGACCATAGGTGTGTGGATTCATTTAAGGATCTTCAATTCTATTCCATTGTCTGTCACTGTGCCAATACCATGCAGTTTTTAATACTATTGCTCTGTAGTATTGCTTGAAGTCAGGGATACTGATTCCCCCAGAATTTCTTTGGTTGTTGAGAATAGTTTTAGCTATCCTGGGTTTTTTGTTATTCCAGATGAATTTGAGAATTTCTTTTTCTAACTCTGTGAAGAACTGAGTTGGGAATTTGATGGGGATTGCATTGAATCTGTAGATTGCTTTTGGCAAGATGGCCATTTTAACTATATTAATCCTGCCAGTCCACGAGCATGGCAGATTTTTCCATTTTCTGAGGTCTTCTTCGATTTCCTTCTTCAGAGACCTGAAGTTCTTGTCATATAGATCTTTCACTTGTTTGGTTAGAGTCACACCAAGATACTTTATATTGTTTGTGGCTATTGTGAAGGGTGTCATTTCCCTAACTTCTTTCTCAGCCTGCTTATCCTTTGAGAATAGGAAGGCAACTGATTTGCTTGAGTTGATTTTATAACCAGCCACTTTGCTGAAGTTGTTTATCAGCTGTAGGAGTTCTCTGGTGGAGGTTTTTGGGTCACTTAAGTAGACTATCATGTCATCTGCAAATAGTGATAATTTGACTTCTTCCTTTCCAAGTTGTATCTCCTTGACCTCCTTATGTTGTCTAATTGCTCTAGCTAGAACTTCAAGTACTATATTGAAAAGATATGGAGAGAGAGGACAGCCTTGTCTAGTCCCTGATTTTAGTGGGATTGCTTCAACTTTCTCTCCGTTTAGTTTGATGTTGGCTACCGGTTTGCTGTATATTGCTTTAACGATGTGTAGGTATGGGCCTCGAATTCCTGTTCTTTCCAAGACTTTTAGCGTGAAAGGATGCTAAGTTTTGTCAAATGCTTTTTCTGCATCTAATGAGATGATCATATGGTTTTTTTCTTTGAGTTTGTTTATGTAGTGGATAGCATTGATGGATTTCCTTATATTGAACCATCCCTGCATCCCTGGGATGAAGCCTACTTGATCATGGTGGATGATCGTTTTGATGTGTTCTTGGATTTGGTAGACAATAATTTTATTAAGTATTTTTGCATCAATATTCATAAGAGAAATTGGCCTGAAGTTCTCTTTCTTCGTTGGATCTTTGTGTGGTTTTGGTATCAGTGTAATTGTGGCTTCATAGAACGAGTTGGGTAAAGTTCCTTCTGTTTCTATTTTGTGGAATAGTTTGAAGAGTATTGGTATTAGGTCTTCTATGAAGGTCTGATAGAATTCTGCACTGAAGCCATCTGGTCCCGTGCTTTTTTTTGGTTGGGAGACTTTCCATAACCCTTTTTATTTCTTCTGGTGTTATGGGACTGTTTAGTTGATCTATTGGTCCTGATTTAGTTTTGGTGTCAGATATCTGTTTAGGAAGCTGTCCATTTCCTCCAGATTCTCCAGTTTTGTTTAGTATAGGCTTTTGTAGTAGGGTCTAATGATTTTTTGAATTCCCTCAGTTTCTGTTGTTTTATCTTCCTTTTCATTTCTAAGTTTGTTAATCTGGATACTATCTCTGTGCCCTTTGGTTAGTCTTGCTAAAGGTTTATCTATCTTGTTGATTTTCTCAAAGAACCAGCTCCTGGTTTTGATTCTTTGTATGGTTCTCTTTGATTCTACTTGATTGATTTCGGCCCTGAGTTTGATGATTTCCTGCCTTCTACTCCTCCTGGGTGAAATAGCTTCTTTTTGTTCCAGGGCTTTCAGATGTGTCATTAAGCTGTTAGTGTATGCTCTCTCCATTTTCTATTTGGAGGCATTCAGGGCTATGAGGTTTCCTCTTAGCACTGCTTTCATTGTGTCCCATAGATTTGTGTATGTTGTGTCTTCATTTTCATTAAATTCTAAAGTCTTTAATTTCTTTCTTTATTTCTTCCTTGACCAAGGTATCATTGAGTAGAATATTGTTCAGTTTCCACATGTACGTGGGTTTTCTGTTGTTTTTGTTGCTATTGAAGACCACTTTTACTCCATAGTGATCTGATAGGAGGCATGGGATTAGTTCGATCTTATATTTGTTGAGGTCTGTCTTGTGACCAATTATATGGTTGATTTTGGAGAAGGTACCATAAGGTGCTGAGAAAAAAGGTATATTCTTTTGCTTTAGGATAGAATGTTTTATATATATATATACATATATGTTAAATCTAATTCATCCAAAGCTTCAATTAGTTTCATTGTGTCCCTGTTCAGTTTCTGTTTTCCTGATTGGTCCATTGAGGAAAGTGCAGTGTTGAAGTCACCCACAATTATTGTGTTAGGTGCAATATGTGCTTTAAGCTTTAGTAAAGTTTCTTTTATGAATGAGGGTGCTCTTGCATTTGGAGCATAGATGTTCAGGATTGAGAGTTCTTCTTGTTGTATTTTTCCTTTGACTAGCAAGAAGTGTCTCTCAGAGTCTCTTTTGATGACTTTAGGTTGAAAGTCAATTTTATCTGATATTAGAATGGCTACTCCAGCTTGTTTCCTGAGACCATTTGCTTGCAAAATTGTCTTCCAGCCTTTTACTCTAAGGTAGTGTTTGTCTTTGACCCTGAGGTGTGTTTCCTGTATGCAGCAAAATGTAGGGTCCCATTTTTGTATCCAGTCGGTTAGTCTATGTATTTTTATTGGGGCATTGAGTCCATTGATATTAAGAGATATTAAGGAATAGTGATTGTTACTTCCTGCCATTTTTGATGTTGTTTTTTTAAATTTGATTGGTTAACTTCTTTTGGGTTTGATGAGAGAAGGTTACTGTCTTGCTTTTTCCAGGGTGAAGTTTCCCTCCTTGTATTGGTGTTTTCCTTCTATTATCCTTTGTAGGGCTGGGTTTGTGGATATTGGGTAAACTTGGTTTTGTCATGGAATATCTTAGTTTCTCCATCTATGGTGATTGAGAGTTTTGCTGGGTATAGTAGTTTTGGCTGGCATTTGTGTTCTCTTAGAGTCTGCATGAGATCTGCCCAGGTTCATAAGCTTTCATAGTCTCAGGTGAAAAGTCTGCTGTGATTCTGATAGTCTTCCTTTATATGTTACTTGGCCTTTTTCCCTTACTCCCTTTAATATTCTTTCTTTGTTTAGTACATTTGGTGTTTTGATTATTATGTGACGGGAGGTGTTTCTGTTCTCGTCCAGCCTGTTTGGAGTTCTGTAGGCTTCTTGTATAGTCATGGGCCTCTCTTTCTTTAGGTTAGGGAAGTTTTCTTCCATAATTTTATTGAAGATATTTGCTGGCCCATTAAGTTGTAAATCTTCACTCTCATCTATGCGTATAATCCTTAGGTTTGGTCTTCTCATTGTGTCCTGGATTTCCTGGATATTTTGGGTTACAAGCTTTTTGCATTTTGCATTTTCTTTAACTGTTGAGTCCATGGTTTCTATGGTATCTTCAGCATCTGAGATTCTTTCTTCTATCTCTTCTATTCTGTTGTTGATGTTTGCATCTATGTCCCCTGATTTCTTCCCAATGTTTTCTATATCCAAATTTGTCTGCCTTTGAGTTTTCTTAGTTGTTTCTACTTCTGATTTTAGATTCTGGATGGTTTTGCTTAGCTCCTTCACTTGATTGTTTGTGCTTTCCTGTAATTCTTTAAGAACTTTTTGTGTTTCCTCTTTCATGACCTCAGCCTGTTGACCAAAGTTCTCCTGTATTTCTTTAAGTGTTTTTTTCCGTTTCCTCCTTATTGGCTTTTGTATTCTCCTGGATTTCTTTCAATGATTTTTGTGTTTCCCTTGTAAGGGCTTCTAACTTTTGATCCATTTTCTCCTGAATTTCTTTAAGTATGTCCTACATGTGTTCCTGTACCAGCATCATGACCAGTGATTTTAAATCCAAATCTTGTTTTACTGGTGTGATGAGGTATCCAGGACATGCTGATAAAGAAGAATTGGGTTCAGATGCTGCCATATTGCCTTGATTTCTGTTAGTGACATTCCTGCGTTTGCCTTTTGCCATCTAGTTCTCACTGGTGTTAGTTGGTCTTGTCAATGCTGGACTCACCAGTGCAAGCTGCCTCTTCCCAGGTGTCCTCTGGTGCATAGCTGACCTCCTACACTGCCTAGAGACAGCTTGCTGAGCAAGCTGTGTGCTCCCAGTCTGCTTCCAGGTGCACACCAGGTCTCTTGCACTCCTGGAGACTGAGTGCTGTGGCCCAGGCTCTTCAGATCCGGAAGCAGACACCTGAAGGCTCCTGCTGGGGCCTGCTGGACTCACCAGAGCACACTGACTCCTCCAAGCCGGCCTCCCTGATGCCCCTCTTGTGTCTTGCAGGACCTGGAGATGTGGCATTGCAGCCCAGACTATTCTGGATCCCGAAGCGGAGATCTGAGTGCTCCCACCAGAGACCTCAGGACTGGAACCTAAGCTCCGTGTGCGCTCCCAGTCCAATAAAGTTTTTCTTAATAGATTGTTCTTCATTTTGACTTTCTTATGACTCTATATCTAGGGGTCAAATAAGATCCTTCTTTGTAAAAGTTATACATATTCAACATACTCATGCATATGCAAGTGCTACAGAACTTTTTGCTTATGCTAAAAAAAATTCCAAAATGATAAAGGATGATCTTTATCCTGTCACCTGTTTTGAGTGTCACTTAATTTAGGCTATGTTTACATAAACAATACTGTGAAGCTATGACAGTTTTTTGGTCTACAAATGAACAACTGATTTTTTTCCCTAATAATGATGGAAAACTTGTTATTACATAATATTCATTTTGTGTGGTTTAGTTCTGCATTATGCTTTTGATTTATTGGTTAGATACTTAGTGATTTTGTTATTGTACAATTCATTTGCTACATTGTGTTATATTAAATGATCAACTACTGATTATATAGGAGAAGCTTTATTAAAGAATTTTGAGATCTGCTCCTGGTCCACTGCATATTAGAATTTTTATCACTGACTTTTCCTCAAAATATTTTGAATGATCTTTCCCCAATATAGGTATACTTATCTCTTTTTATTAAGTATGTGTTTTTATAATATCCTCAATTTGCTGAAGATAAACTATAAAATAAATGTTGTCCCAAATGCATATGTTGAACCATTAATCCAGAATGTGAGCATATTTAGAGACAGGATCTTCAAGAAGATAACCAAAATTAATTAAGGCTTTTAGAGTACAAAGAGAAGGTGATAACATTGCTGTTTCTAAAAAAAAAAAAAAAATGACACTAAGGTAAAGAGAACAGATTACATGAAGACAGTTTAACTTTTATTGATGCAACTTTTATTGATATTATAAAATATTATGGCAAAAAATTACTGGAAGGGGGGTATTTCATCTTAATATTGCAGGTAGCAGTCTGTCCTACCAGGAAAGTCATAATGGCATAAACTTGTATATGTCCATGGTAAAAAGCAGTGATGAAAAAATTAATGCTTGCTTATGCTTAGCTATATTTTTTTCACTCTTAAATAGTTCAGCACTACATAAAGGCATGGCATCACCCAGAATGGCCTGAGTTTTCTAACACCAATTACTGTAAGATAATTAAGAGATTAAGAAAATACTCCACAGACAAGCCCATAGGCCAAAACAATATAGACCATCCCTTACTGATACTCTCCTAGGTTCTGTCAGCTTGACAATTAAAGCTAAATACCACAGAAACTGAGAACCATTTTAAGAGAGCGTATGTGTAATCATGATGTAAGAGTTTAAGACTCCAGGCTGTGATAACACAGCTTTCTGCTTTTAAAGCTATGATTAATCGCCTTTTAGTTGCTGTGACAATGGCTCTGTGAAACAAAAGAAAAGGACGACATATTTATTTTGGATCAGAGTTTGAGAGGTTGTTTCCATTCTTATGGTTGTGGAAACATCATGGCAGAGGGAAAATATATTATTCAGCTCATGGCAGAAGACAGAGAGGTAGATAGTATAGAGTTGTGAATAAGATAGACCTTTTAAAGGACTGCTGTAATGATTTGCTTAATGTAAGAGAACCCTTTTCTTAACAGCACTTTTAACTATGAAGTCACATATCCTATGATATAACTAATTTCCACTCCATGAAAACTCTCCAGTGTTTTTAGATTCTTGGAACCAAGAATTTTATATCCTAACCACTAAAAGTCTTTCAGTCTGAGATTTTATTATGGGAATTGAATCAGAATATATAAAGACAACTTGATTGGTGTCCAATGTAACTAACTTTAAGAGACATATAACGATGTTTTCTACCAAGTTCTCTCAAAGCTTTTACATTGATTTAACAGAAAAACTTAAATAACTTTTATGATATTCAATGCTATGTGTAAATATTAGGGTTTTTTTTTTCTTTTCTCTCTTCTTTTCTTTTTGCTTCCAAGCTGGTTTCAAACTCAGAAATTTGCCTGCCTCTGCCTCCTAAGCACTGGGATCAAAGGTGTTGCCACAACACATGGCTGGTTTTTGGTTTATAATGCTATTTATGTCCATTATTACCCTATCCCTCAGCCCCTTGAGACAGTCCTTGGGGGTAGGGGTTAGGAAGGTACAGAATCAATGGCAGACTCCAAGTCAGGTGAGATGCAGAAGCCGCCTTGTTTATTGCAGGATCAGGGTGTGTCCTTATACCCTCCATCTATGCCTCATTCGTCCATAACATCTTGATTCCTGTAGCTTCCACCAACTGATTAGTTGTTCTGGTCACAAGCTCTGTTATCATTTGTCTCCAGGCAGCAGGCAGATTGTAAAGTTGTGAAATGCAGAAGTAGATGTTGTGTGTACTTTGGTGACACTATGGGCCACCAGCGAGGATATGCTGACTCATTCCCCTACATCCCAGGTTTATTTTTTGTTTTATAATATTCAGCTCTCTGACAGTATCATCAGGAATAATGGCAAAAAATGAATGAATTTTAGTAATTTTATAGGAAATATAATTTATTCCTTAGAAAGATTTCCAACCTTGCATATATGTAAAAGATTTTGACCTCTTTTGCCTCTGAAAATAAATTTAAAGGATATTTTTTGAATAAATGTAGCACATATAACCTGATAGCAAAGTGAAAGAAAGCAATGTAACAATTTGTAAGTAAGAAAGTGTTAACACACTGAACAATCATTAGAAGTAGAATATTTGACAAAGACCAATGGTTGTGCAACTTTTCTTGGAGATATATATACAAATGTCTCTTTATAGAAGATAGATACTGATGAAAGAACAAGAAACTATCCTCTCCAGATCTAGATTAATGAACCACTTAGATCATGAAGTTACTCAAGAGGCTATGATTGAAGAGTTATGTGTTCTGTAGAGGTGACACAAAGACATCTACATTAATGAAAAGCCAATCTAACTCCAAGTTATGACTCACGAAAGCTGAAACCCTGAAGCTCTCTGCATAGTTTACAGAGACTTGGGCTGACCAGTGTCTTCTTCTCTAGAGTTATGCAAAATTCATTTGCTTCCTAAGTCTCAGGAGCCTTTTCTGTAGAAGGGAAGGTTTTAGTTTGAAGAAAATCACTACAAATATAACACATTAGGACAAGTGTAAGAATCTACACCAATGAAATCTCACCAACATGGTTGCCTACATGCGACCTAAACATTGATGATACCAACAAGTATGGGAGAAAGCTTATGAGGCCTCGTTCTTGACTAGAAACTATGGGCACCTAAGGGATTCTGAGAACATGAGAAATCATCCTCTCCAGGAAAAATAGCCCTGAACACACACACAAACACATGTGTGTGTTTATGTATATATGTGCATGTATATGTTACATTATACAGACTTGAAAAGATTACATTTATGTATTTAAAAATGAACATACACACTCCAATTAAAAGGGGGGGGTAATCATTCTCATAACATTTGTATACCAGTATGTCTTGTAGACTCTGCATGTTTTATTTGTTTGTTTGTCTGTTTTGAGGGGAAACTAGCATGTAGTTGGATGGGTAAGGAGGTTGGTAGGATTGGAGGATAAGATTGCTTGTATGTGCTCAGTCAAGGGAATTATTAGAAGGTTTGGTCCTGTTGGAGTAGGTGTGCCACTGTGGGTGTGGGCTATAAGACCCTCAACCTAACTCCCTGGGGCAAGTATTCTGCTAGCAGCCTTCAGATGAAGATGTAGAACTCTCAGCTCCTCCTGGACCATGCCAGCCTGGATGCTGCCAAGTTCACACCTTGGTGATAATGGACTGAACCTCTGAACCTGTAAGCCAGCTCCAATTAAATGCTGTCCTTATAAGAGTTGCCTTTTTCATAGTATCTGTTCACAGCAGTAAAACCCTCACTAAGACAGAAGAGTTGAAGGAGGAAAAATAATATGATAAAAATGCATTGCTCCTCCTACCCCAAATAAGGAAAAAATGTGAAGTAAATAAGTGGAAAGAAGTCACGGGAAGTGATATGTTTTATTTTTAGCATACTTCTGAGGAGCAGGTGAAAGAGTCTCGGTGCAGAATGGCAAAGAATGCTGGAGTATAATATAATAATAATATGACCATGTCTGTCTTTTTACACTCAGAGTTTACTTCATCCAGTAACTTTGTGATTACAGCAGCAGAGTACTTCCCAAAAGAGACGGTACAACAAGTTGAAAGCCACATCATTTATACTTATTTTTAAAGAATGCAATTGAAGGACAGGTAAGTCCTACAATGATAATGAGTACACAGATAGAAGTTTCTTATTTAAATAAACCTAAGGACTATAACGCTTCCAAAATTGTAGTATTATATTTCAATGCACATTGATATCAATCAGGCATCGTAATGATCTATTCATGCTGAATTTATGTCATGATAAATGCTTAGAGGAAAAAGTAAATTGCTTTAAAAATAATCAGTCCCAAGACAAATGTATTGATTTGCTTCATCATAATAAAAATAATCTGTTGTAGATACATGAGCAGTCTATAGGACTCCATCTTTTAGCCTGAGATTACTTATAAATCTTTTGAATTAATCAAAGAATTCTAAAATCCAGGATGCACAGATTCTGTGGCCCAGGCAGAAATTATTTTACTTTTTCACTATCAACTGAGCTTCAACTATTTAAATCAATTGAAGACCAAAGAAAACATTTCAAGTATGCCATTATGGTTACATAGTATTTTTTAAAAACCTTTGTTTATTAGATAAAGATTTTTATGTATCTTTGCATTACAGACATTGTGCTGTTTACAAAGTTAGATGCAGACATTTGGCTCCAAGGGAAAGGAAGTTATTGATCCATTTATAAAGCTTTTTGAAGAGGATTTGATTAGCATTGATGGCAGACAGAGCCTAGCGCTCTTTATTCAAGGTGAGTCAGGGTTTATATTTTCTCATGAATTACTAGCAAAGCAAAGCCTAGTGAGAAAATCTGACATCTGCATTTTTTTTTAACAGTTAAAAACTTTCAGTCATAGAGTCACTTATTTAATTATAAAAACACGAGTACCCTGTAGGGTACATGAGACTGTGCTACCACATGGTCACAAGTGACATGAACTCGAATGCTGAGAATCTCAGAGATCTGAGATGTCAGGAATAGAGACGCACTCTCCCAGCCTCTATGGACAGAGACGCCAGCTCTAGAATGTGTAACCAAGGATGACGAACTATCTGAGAGGACCAAGAACTCTTCTCCAAGCTGATGGGGTGTCTAGATACCTTTAAGCCCTCAGCCAGTGACCTTCTTTTTTCAGGATATATGCACACCCTTCCCCTCAGAAGTATATAATTCCTGGTTCACTCCTAATAAATCATATGTTAATAAATCATATGTATATGGGTATTATACATCCAGCTCCAATAAAAAAATAAAAATAAGCAAGAATCTTCACAGTGAGAAAGGTACAGAGAAAGGTATAGTCTATATACAGGCGAATCCTGCATGATAGTAAATTTTAAATTTGGTTTCATAGTTCCATTTAATATCTTAGAATATTGTAACTTTCTTAAAATCACAATTAGTCTTTTTCTCAGTCTGCCATATAGTCTATCTTCTATTATCAAACATACTCTAAATATTTTTGAAACAATCAAAATTAAACCATATATGCTCATGGTAGTGTTTGGTTATGTCTTTACATTCAGTTTCTTGTAAAGAAATGACAAAATAACAATATGCAGATGATAGATGAACAGTAGAAAACTTTTTAGCATAATATATTGAATTGTACTTAAAATTGTCTTGCTAATCAAATGAAATGCCACTACATCATCTTCCTTAAAGCATTAAGGATTCAATATTTTAAAACAAATGCTCTTAAAAGTTTAAATTCATTTACATTTATGTTTTTTATATTGTAGCATCTACCTACCACCTTTCTTTATTTCCATAACATCTATGTTGTTCCCAAGTTTACAGAAGCTGCAAATATATTTAAAATTTATATTACTAATCGTTATAAGTTAGTAAAGAAGAAAAATGGTTATACATCTCTGTTCTCAGGATTACTTTCTTGAAAGATTCCTTTAATTCCATCTAAAATACAAAGCATTTATTTTTTTCAACACATATTAGTGGGTACTTCTTGTCTATGGAGCCGCCATGAACAGGATTTCTATCATTGAGCAAAAATATGGAGAAAAGAAATCCCCATGAAATTTCCATATGGAAAAATGAATGTAGAGAAACAGGGGGATTAAACAGAATGGAAGTGGGATACTGATAGATGGTTGGTTAATGGTGGAGCTGAGATCTGAGAAGTGCCAAGGAGACTCTAGAAGACCATGTGTGGGTGAGTTGCCACGCATGGGGTGGCAGGTGTGATGGGAAGTGAGCTACTGAAGATGCTTATTTCCACAGCACAATACTCAGGTAGGGCATCTTTGATCATTAGAGTGCTGTCTGTAACTGAATGAAGAACTAGTGTGTGTGATGGGGAGTGATGTTAAAGAGGAATTAAGCCATTTTACTTTTTCCCAATGGATCACTTCAGTTGCTGAAGGTGGATAGAAGCTGATTCAGGGACTAGATTGGGGGACCGGGTTTAGAAGAATCAGGTATGTGAGTTACACAGTATTGCATCAGAAAAATGAGTGGTACACACTTTATTTTTCTATTTTTATTGCTTTCTTTTTTTATCAGGAATGGAGAGATAGCTCAGTGGATAAGACCACTTGCTTCTCTTATAGCAGCATTGGATCAGTTTGTAGAATACACATGGTATTCATGGAATTAGCTTTAGTATAATCAACACAAGCACACAAGAAGGTTGATATATTCTATTTGAAGGGTGTAGTTGATGAAGAGAAGAGAAGCATCTCAATGTTTTCATTTGAATGTCAGATTTTAGTCATGTAAAAAAACTAATTCAGAAAATAGTTTTATGCTAATTGTATCATGACTGCACATATTTTAAAATTGCGTATGAAAAATTTTGTAAAGCCACACAACCTATTAAATGCCTACCAAAGACTCAAAAGAAAATTTGAAATTTATAGTATCTAGAAATTATTTTATGAACATAATGCAATTATTTAAAATTTCTTTCTGGCAGATTTACTTTCGTCCTGTACTGATTATGTATTGAATATTTAATGCACAATTAAGTATGTACATAGTTTATTTGATTATGTTCTAAAATATGATTTCATTACTTAGCTGTTGTTTCTTTCTAGGGCCATATTAAGTGAAAACTTTAGAAAAATTAGTTCAAGAATTGTCAACAAAAGATGTATAATCAAATCTGACTACACGCAGTGTTAAAATCACATAGCTTCAATGGGACATATTACTTTATATTTTAATAAACTAATAATTTTGGCTCCATATCCTTTCATTTACTTTCATATTACTGACATGAGCTTTTCCTTTGATCTACAGTCTTTGGCAGATCATTGCAAAAGTTCAAGGAGACTCACAGACAACATTCAGCTGCTCTCTTTGGGGCTTTGGCATGTCTGCCATTGTGCTAACTGCCTGCGTGCTTGCCTGAATTAAAATAAATCAAGAGGGAAAGGAAAACACCAGCTTTGCACATGCAAATCACTGAGAATATGCAAATTACAAGTTTGTTTTAAAACGTGGGTGTTTGGTTAAAGACACTAAATCATTTCTCCATCCACAGTTATTTTGCTTAATTAAAAACCTGGAATGCGCATAAAAACAATCTTACTCCCAAATCACTCAGGTCCAACACAGACTCCTCTAGCATCCCTTTAATTAAATGTGGCTTTTGAACATTAATTAAGAGCTCTATAGAGGCAGAAATGATGGAGGAAATTTAGAATACGTGCATATATACTGACCACTTAAAGTAAAAGTTGTGTCTGTAGACAAGAAACTCAATGTGTAAGTGACTGTAGCAAGAAAATTGAGCAAATGTGCTATTACATGAGACACATGTTTAAAGTGAGAAATGAGCTGACAGAATGTTCAATCATTTCCCGGAGATAAGTAGCTTCAGTTGAATTCATCAGCGAATGTCAATTTTAAGAACCCTCGAAATGTAATAAATTGTTAACTTAATAAAAAGTTTTTTTTAATAGCTATATATTTAAGTTTATGTACTTTGAAGATGTTAATGCATCCTGCTAAGAAAATGAGCTACACAATAATATCACTGTCAAATGTGACCTATTGTAAGAAATCTCTACCAGCCCTCAGAAGTCAACATTTCACTTCATTGGAAAATATGAAGTACGGTGATCTAAGTTACCAACAGGATAACTGCCAGGCCCTATATTGAGGTCACATAAATTAGAAACAAGAAAAATTTATTCAATACACTTTATTTCTATGTCATGCATTTGTCATAGCATGCCAATATTAAGTAAAAACCATATTTTAGCTCTCTGTTAAAAAATGGACACTGCGATAGGAAATTGACTTTGAATGTAATATATTTTTGCTTTTATCTTTAAGTCATTTATCTTTATATCGCATATGTGTGTGTGAGTTTATGTGTGTATGTTATGTGTGCAAGCACATGTTGATGCTATGATTATTACATGTAAGTGCAAGTGCTTGTCAAAGCCAGCAAAGGGCCTTTGGTTCATTGGAGCTGGAGTCATAGGCAGTTGTTAGCAACCCAAATTGGGTATTGGGAAGCCAACTCTGGTCTTCTGCCAGAGCAGTTTCTGTCCTTAACCTCTGAGCCGACAAGATGTGCACTCATTTTCCACAGACAAGTTGCTTCAGTTGAATTCATTAGTGAATGTCGATTCTAAGAAGCCTCTAAATGTAATAAATTATTAACTTAATAAAAAGCTTTTATTAATAGCTATATATTTAAGTTTATGTACTTTGAAGAGAATCTAGCCCTTTTTAATTTATTTTTAGGAAAGAATAATATAGTGAATGTAAAGTTAATTTCTATACATAAAATAGATTTTTAAAATTATCATATGGGTTTTCAGTCCTAGACAATAATTAATAAGTTCAAGTAAAATTTCAGTCTGTCACTCAATGCCTATCTGTAAGAAATAAAGGCATTTATATCATCTTTCTGGTTGTTTAGCTATTGAAATACCTTTGTGGTTATTCTACTTCAAAACATGATGGTAGGTATGTAGTAAAACAACAGCATAATTTCAAGGTGTAAAAAATTAATATTGAGTCATCAGTATCTGTTAAAAATTATACACTATTCATATTCTTGTGCCCATCCTAACAGTGGTTCCTTTATTTTAAATATTCAGTGGGTATTTTCTATGAAGAATTAATAAATAAAACTTGGCATTCCAATTAATATGCATTGACACAACACTAAGCATAGTTGAGTATTGATGATAAGGCTACTGCAAATAAGTCTAATATAATCCATATGTTTGAAGGACATAAGCAAAATCAATTTCTCATTTCTCCACAGGAGTTCAAAATTTTAAATTATGAATGGCACTGGGAACCTCAGGGATAGTAACTGATATTAAAGCAGTATCTGAGGGGAATCTTTTGAAGTGAAAATTCTTAACTCAAACATTATCTAAAATAAAATTAAATAAGTCATTTAGGCTTTCGAAATAACACTAATCTCAGAAAAATAATGGTTTTGTAACCTTTTTATTCTATGCGTAGCTTAAAGAGGAACACAGTAATAAACTTACAAAAGAAATTCAACTGCTATTTTGACATCTTTACATATAAAAGTAGTAGAAATGGCAACAAATGAAAATATTGTACAAAACTAAAATATTAAAGCCAATAAATTTAAAGGCAAGTGAGATACCATTTTAATTCAAATAATTTTACATTTTTATAGTTTTATTTTTTTATTTTATAATTATATATTTTATTTTTATAATATTATATAATTTTATTTTTATATTATTTCTCTGAAAGTTTAATAACACATGTTTTAATCATATTTATTTTCCTTCACATGTTTTCCCTAATATTCATGTACTCCTTTTTTATGCACCCAAAATCATAACGTTTTTAAAAAAAATTTAAAATCTGTCAAATCTAATTTGCTCTGCCCAGTTGTTTCTGGATGGGCTGTCTCTCACTGGAAAGTGGTCAATTTACCAGGAGCTACACTGTCTCCTATCAAGCAGCTAATTATCAGTAGCTCCATGGTTTAGAGTTAGATCATGAGTGAAACTTTTTTCTTCATGAAGGAATTTGGCCTGACTTGGACTTATGAGTTTTTTAATACTGTCTCAGTTGCATTATTTTAAAATGTGTTGCTGATCTTCCATGTTCAGAAATTAATGATTCCTGTGGTCATCTACTACCTCAAATGTCTGTATTCTTTTTCTTTTCTTTTTTTTCTTAATATTTTTATTTTCTATATTCTTTGTTTACATTCCAAATGATTTCCCTTTTCCCGGATCCCCCCTCCCCATATGTCCCATAAACCTTCTTCTCTCCATCCCTCCTTTTCTTCTCTGTATACTTATGACCCCTTTTCTTTTCTTTTTAAAAGTTTTGATCTTGTGAAGTTTTTTCTTTTTTTCTTTTTTTATTCGATAAATTTTTATTTATATTTCAAATGATTTCCCCTTTTCTAGACCCCCCACTCCTGGTCCCATCAGCCCCCTTCCCTCCCCCTGTTTTCCCACCAAACCCTTCCCACTTCCCTGTTCTGGTTTTGCCCTACACAGCTTCACTGAGTCTTTCCAGAACACGGGGCCACTCCTCTCTTCTTGTACCTCATTTGATGTGTGGATTATGTTTTGGGTATTCCAGGTTTCTAGGTTAATATCCACTTATTAGTGAGTGCATACCATGATTCATCTTTTGAGTCTGGGTTACCTCACTTAGTATGATGTTCTCCAGCTCCATCCAATTGCATAAGAATTTCATGAATTCATTGTTTCTAATGGCTGAATTTTTGTATATATACCACATTTTTTTGCATCCACTTTTCTGTTGAGGGATACATGGGTTTTTTCCAGCTTCTGTCAATTATAAATAGGGCTGCTATGAACATAGTGGAACATGTATCCTTATTACATGCTGGGGAATCTTCCGGGTATATGCCCAGGAGTGGTATAGCAGGATCTTCTGGAAGTGAGGTGACCAGTTTTCTAAGGAACCACCAGACTGATTTCCAGAGTGGTTGGACCAACTTGCAACCCCACCAGCAGTGGAGGAGTGTTCCTCTTTCTCCACATCCTTGTCAACATCTGCTATCTCCTGAATTTTTAATCTTAGCCATTCTGACTGGTGTAAGGTGAAATCTCAGGGTTGTTTTGATTTGCATTTCCCCAATGACTAATGATGTTGAGCATTTTTTTAAGATACTTCTCCAGCATCCGAAGTTCTTCAGATGAAAATTCTTTGTTTAACTCTGTACTCCATTTTTATTAGGGTTATTTGGTTTTCTGGAGTCTAACTTCTTGAGTTCTTTATATATATTGGATATTAACCCTTTATCTGATGTAGGGTTGGTGAAGATCTTTTCCCGATTTGTTGGTTGCCAATTTGCCCTTTTGATGGTGTCCTTTGCCTTACAGAATCTTTGTAAGTTTATGAAGTCCCATTGGTCAATTCTTGATCTTAGAGCATAAGCTATTGGTGTTCTGTTCAGAAACTTTCCCCCTGTACCAATGTCCTCAAGGGACTTCCCCAGTTTCTTTTCTATTAGCTTCAGAGTATCTGGCTTTATGTGGAGGTCCTTGATCCATTTGGAGTTGAGCTTAGTACAAGGAGACAAGGATGGATCAATTCCCATTCTTCTGCATGCTGACCTCCAGTTGAACCAGCATCATTTGTTGAAAAGGCTATCTTTTTTCCACTGGATGTTTTCCGCCCCTTTGTTGAGGATCAAGTGGCCATAGGTATGACAGGAAGTCATCAAACTCAGGGCTGAAATCAATCAAGTGGAAACAAAGAGAACCAGGCAAAGAATCAATGAATCCAGGGGCTAGTTCTTTGAGAAAATCAACAAGATAGACAAACCCTTAGTCAGACTGACCAAACAGCACAGAGAAAGTATCCAAATTAACAAAATTAGAAATGAAAAGGGGGATATAACAACAGAAACTGAGGAAATCCAAAAAAATCATCAGATCCTATGACAAAAGCCTATACTCAACACAACTGGAGAATCTGGAGGAAATGGGCAATTTCCTTGACAGATACCAAATACCAAAATTAAATCAGGACCAAATAGATCATCTAAACAGTCCCATTACACCTAAAGAAATAGAAGGGGTCATAGAAAGTCTTCCAACCAAAAAAAGCACGGGACCAGATGGTTTCAGTGCAGAATTCTATCAGACCTTCAAAGAAGACCTAACACCAATACTCTTCAAACCATTCCACAAAATAGAAACAGAAGGAACACTACCCAATTCCTTCTATGAAGCCACAATTACGCTGATACCAAAACCACACAAAGGTCCAACAAAGAAAGAGAACTTCAGACCAATTTCCCTTATGAACATCGATGCAAAAATACTCAATAAAATTCTTGCCAACTGAATCCAAGAACACATCAAAATGATCATCTACCATGATCAAGTAGGCTTTATCCCAGGGATGCAGAGTTGGTTCAATATACGGAAATCCATCAATGCAATCCACTATATAAACAAACTCAAAGAACAAAACCACATGGTCATTTCATTGGATGCTGAAAAAGCATTTGACAAAATTCAGCATCCTTTCATGCTTGAAGTCTTGGAAAGAAGAGGAATTCAGTGCCCATACCTAAACATAGTAAAAGCAATATACAGCAAGCTGGGAACCAGCATCAAACTAAATGGAGAAAAACTTGACCAATCCCACTAAAATCAGGGACTAGACAGGGCTGCCCACTTTCTCCTTATCTTTTCAATATTGTACTTGAGGTACTAGCTCAGGCAATTCGACAACATAAGGAGGTCAAAGGGATACAAATTGGAAAGGAAGAGGTCAAACTATCATTATTTGCACATGATATGGTAGTCTACCTAAGTGACCCAAAAAAACTCCACTAGAGAACTCCTACAGCTGATAAACAACTTCAGCAAAGTGGCAGGTTATAAAATCAACTCAAACAAATCAGTGGCCTTCCTATACTCAAAGGATAAGCAGGCTGAGAAAGAAATTAGGGAAATGACCCCCTTCACAATAGCCACAAACAGTATAAAGTACCTTGGGGTGACTCTTACCAAACATGTGAAAGATCTGTATGACAAGAACTTCAAGACTCTGAAGAAGGAAATGGAAGAAGACCTCAAAACATGGAAAAACTGCCCATGCTCATGGATCGGCAGGATTAATATAGTTAAAATGGCCATTTTGCCAAAAGCAATATACAGATTCAATGCAATACCCATCAGAGTTTGAAATAGCAATCCTCAAATTCATCTGGAATAACAAAAAACCTGGGATAGCTAAAACTATTCTCAACAATAAAAGAAATTCTGGGGTTATCAGTATCCCTGACCTCAAGCAATACTACAGAGCAATAGTGTTAAAAACTGCATGGTATTGGTACAGTGACAGGCAGGCGGATCTGACCCCTTTTCTTAATCCCCGAGGTAGTGGTATAGGATGCAGTGTATATAGTGCCTTTAAGGCTTAGCATTCTGTGATCTCTTATTTTCGACATCTTGACCAGTTTTGGGTCATAGTGTTAAGAACTACATGCTGAAAATAAAAAGTATCTCACTTGAGAAGCACAAAATGCCTTGATCTGTGGCTATAATAATTAATCTTGAAAGTCAGTTTATTACTATGTCCATTTAGTAATATAATATAACCCTCTCTATTAGGTTATATGACCCATCTAGTCATAAGTTAACCTAAGAATGTTTAAGTTATGGATTTAATACTGTGGAATAGAAACCAAATACAGTTGGTTATTCCAATTACATTCATTCCACTTTGCACTAGTTGCATGCCATTCCAAGCTGTTTATTATTGTAGGTCACAGGCTTTATAGTAAAGTGTGCTTGATGATTATATTTTTCTTGTGGCTGCTTGGACAGTACCTTCCAGCATTCTGAAAGCAATCTAGTGGACATGAAGTTTATGAATGGTTAAAAACTGATTTAGCCAGGTTAGAATTCAAACATGTCATGTCATTAACAATAATGTCTTATTATCAAATACTAGAGGGTAACCAAGAGCAAAGGTGATAACCTGGAATGTTTGGTGTCTAATGTACCTCACTCGCCAAAATCTACAAAATAAGTAAATCACAGCTGGCATCATGTCTTTATTTACTAACCTCTGGTGTCTACTAGGGCCATTGTTGTCCTGTTATAGTGTAACATATGTGTGTATGTGTCTGTTTATATATATGTACAATATATGCAATATTGATATATGTTATTTTTAGGCAGCTTCTACAGTTGTAGTTTTCTATATATCATCTTCAAAAACTTGTTAATGTTATTTATCCCTTCCCATAATTTCTCCTCTACCCCTCTACCCTTGCCCTCCACAGTTTAATCTTCTTTCTCATGTTACCATTAAAGCCTTTATACTACTTCATTGTACATTCCCTTGCACATTTTCTTCCTGAATATTTTTTGAGTAATTTCATGATCAATATGGGCATTTCAAATATAACACATATACCTGAAGATATAAAGCTAATTTACAGCTGAGATAAAGCACGTGGCATTTGTCTTTTTGTTTTGGCTATCCTGGAACTTTTGTGTTTCCATAGGAAACAAGATTGTTCTTTTAATTTCTGTGAAGAATTGCATTGGAATTTTGATGGTGAAAGCATTGCATCCGTAGATTACTTTTGATAGGATTGGCATTTTCACAGTATTAACTTTGCCATTGAAAAAGGACAATAAATGCATCAAGGAGATAGAAACTTCTTATAAACAGGTCTTTTGAACCCGAATGAGTTAATGCCATGATGTTTGAAGGTGGACAATATCTCTCACAAGTCCATGTGGTAAATGTTTGCTCACTGTGGAGCTGATAAGACGGGCCTCTAAAGTGCCTGCCAGGAAGCCTTTAGGTCACTAAGTACTTGCTCAGAAGAGAAGCATGGTAGCCTCATCTGTCTTTCTACTTCCTCTTTCATGATGTAAGTGTTTTATCTCTATGGAGTAACAACACAATATGCTTCTTCTAGCAATGTTCCAGCAGGAGGAGCTTTGCAACTATGTGTGAAAACCTTCAGAATCATGTGTCAAATGACTGTTTATACTTTGTGAGTTATTTGTCTGTTGTGTAGAAAGCCCTAGGAAACCCCATAAGACTGGGTAAGTTGGAAAAATTCAAGAAATTCTGAGAAGGCCCTTTAAGACACATGTAGCAAATGACTCAAAAGCCTGGAGAAGTCTCTAAAACAGACTAAGATGCAGTTCCGAATAACTGCCTGGAAAAGGTTTACAACAACTGAAGTGTCTGCAAGAGACACTTGTTGACATGTAAAGATGCCTGCAAGCTATGCAACGGGAGTCCAGATTTCATAAGTCATCATTGGCGTTGGGATGAGGTGGGATTTTTTGTTGTTATTACAGTTACATTTTGAGTAATCTCTATTCCTATAAGTAAACTTTCACCCATATTACTACTAGTATCTTCATTAAATTCTCAGAACTTCACACACGCATGCATGCACATGCGCGCACACACACGCATGCAAATACTTGAGCTAGAGCAATAAGTCCATGCTTAAAAGTGCTTACTGCTTTTCCAGGGGCCCACGTACAGCTGCCATCTACTTACAAAGCCAGTTCCAGAGGATCTGACTTTCTTTATGGCCTCCATAAGCATTTGCATACATGTGACACACAGACATACACTTGAATAAAAGTTAAAATACAATCTAAAAAAAACCCACAAAACCTCTGTTTTGGTAATTTTAAGAATCTAACTGATGCAAGTTAAAATATATAATTCAAATAACCAAATTATACTGAGACATTGATAACATTCACAGCTGGGCTAAAGGAAGACCCTAAGTCTCCTAATCAGCTTTTCCACTAGTATGAGATAAACAAAACACAGCATGATAAAATTATAATATAAATGACAAGGATTTATTTGTGATTGAACAGCTGTTCAATGGATTTTTCAGTAAGAAACATATTTCAAACTGGCATCCACTTCTGCTCACGAGTTGCATAGTAGCATTTTATCACAAAAACTGCATATCTAATGTTCCAAAATTTGGATTAATCTATCAACCAAACTGTTCTTTTATAACCCACTCAGCTTTCTAGAAAATTTATTAGTGCCTTATACGTGCTGTTGAAGTGGATATATTCATGGTTAGCACGTTCAGCCTAATACTATTTTGTTCTAGTTTTATGAGTGCATTTGGATTGTCGGGGTACAGAGCTAATTAGATTCAATAACCTAATTTGGAGAAATGTAAAATGTTATATCAAGTGTGTGAAGTAACATCAATAAAACATATTTCTTCTCTTAAATTAGTAAAAATCTCTTTTAAATTTGTGTGAAATGTAGTGACTACGCATTTGCTCACTGATTTTTTTAAAAAATTATGAGACAGACATAAAGTTTTTAAGTTATCGGTGCTAAGTCATTTTAATTACTAATGCCTCCTTCCTGCTTATTCATTTTTAATGAATGGCCCCTTTTTCATTTTGTTTTTGAGAATCCCTTCCACATGATATTTTCTCCTTAGAGAAAATATCAAATATATCTTGAATATTTTCTGGGAATCAACTACATTATCATTTACTTTACAGATCTTTAAAAATGAGAGGGACTTAGTTGATTCTAAACTTACTAAATGGAAAAAATGAACCAAAAATCAGGAATCCAACATTGACCAAGGAAATCATATCCAAGGTCAATGCTAGACTGCATCTGTACTGTATTAGATAAGGCTGATAGTTGTAAATGTGGATGGAAACATTTGTTTATATACAGACATTATACTTTTGAGTTTTAAAATATTTTTATATTTGTGTAGTTATCTGTGATCCATGATACCATCTCTACATTTCTTCATATAACTACCTCTGAAACACAGCATTTTATTTCTTGTAGTGGCCTTTGCAGGTATGCATTCATGAAACCCCATATTCACACATACTGATGGATTCAGTGACTTCCTGAAACCTTGGTGCAAGCATCATGACTCCTTAACTCTTGCATCTTATAGATAAAAACATTCAATGGCATGTAGATAATACTTCTAAATCTCTTTCCAGGCTAAGATTTAGAGTGTGTCATTGAGACTACAGCTTCAGCAGCCTTTGTGTCTCTCCAAGTATAACCCTGGAAAGCACTTCCTTTAGTGGCCATTTTGGACATGTTGATGACTCCTTAGGAGTTGGTTCAATTTTCAAAGGACTTTTCATCTGCACAATTTGGAATGTTCAGTGGGTGGACTATAGCCCAAAGGGCATCTTTTCTGTTGGCTCAATATAGCATAGGGACTTCTTTAAATGTCACAAATCATTTAACAGTTTATAGCTATCTTCTCATTGCCTGCCTTTGCTGAAGTTTGTTTCTTTAATTTTCTTTAATTCTTGATCACACTCCCCTTCCTTCTGCTTTTACCAGTCCTATCCTTCCAAGTTCCTCACCCCTGTTATTCCCTCCTCTTCTCCTCAGAGAAGGGAATCCTCCTTAGGTACCACCTCATCCTGGAGCATCAAGTCCCAACAGGTATAGGGACATCTTCTCACACTGAGGCTTAACCAGGCATTTTCTCTGAAGTTTTAAACTCATGTTAAAAAGTTTATGCCTTTTCCCCTGACAAGTTCCATATTTTTCCTATCTTTCTCTTCATTATTACTGTAGGGCTAAGAACAACCCATGAAGAAGTATGGAGAGGGTCCTGATCCTGGAAAGGATTGATCTAGCATTGGAGGGGAATATAAGGACAGAGAAAAAGGAGGGAGGTGATTGGAGAAGGGATGTAGAGAAGAAGGTTTATGGGGCATACGGGGAGGGGGGATCCGGGAAAGGGGAAATCATTTGGAATGTAAACAGAGAATATAGAAAATAAAAAAAAATATGGACACCATATTAAAAAAAGAAAAGAACAATGAATGGCAATCTTACCACAGCTTGAAACATCACTTGTCCCCACTGTTCATATTTCTGTTGACATTTTGGTCATACATACTTCTACCAGAATTGCCTGTTAAACTCTGTTGTGTTCTAAGGTCTTTTCTATGCTGCAGCACTAAATTCATTTACATCCTTTTGAAAATTCAGTTCCAAAATCCTATGAAACATATGGCCATATTTATGAAAACCATGACCAATGTCTTAGTACCCATGTTTGGTATTAATTTCTTATTGCAACATACCTGACAAGAAGCAACTTAAGGCAGATTTTATTTTGGGTCATGGTTCAAGGTTATAACTTGCGATAATAGTACCTGGATATACTAGTATATTCAAGTAGTATAACTTAAGTAGTAGAAGTAAACCTTGTCTTCATGATAATGATTATACATGTGAAGCATGCTAGAACGAGGATCTAATGAAGATTTACATTGGGAGCTGTTGAGGTTAGACAATATATATCAGGGATGGATTCCATTTGAGAACTGTTGAGAAGTTTTTGCATGAACACAGGGAACAAACAAACCAAACTGCAATGAATGGAGATGACAGTGTTTTTTGAGATGTCAAGACCTTGGAACATCTGCCAAAGGGGAACTGTGGTTCTGGAATTTAGCCAACTACAGAGAAAGGTCAAATTGCTGTAAGAGGCAGATTTGGCAGGTCAGAGTGATTAGACAAAACTATTACAACAGAAATGATTCCATCTGGAGCCCCAGAAGTTTGATATAGAGGTACAGGATTCAGTGCTTTCCATGTTGGGTTTTATTGAGTCTAAATCTTTGTGGTGAGAAAGTCATGACAATAGAAACATAGAGAAAGTAATTGCATTGGCAGCAGTTAGGATGTAGATAGAAATAAACATGGTTGGTCCATTTGCTTTCATTTTATTCAATTCACAGTCTCAACCTGTGACACCAACATTCGAGGTTGGTTTTCACGTAGCAGCCAAACCTCTCTAGAGATGGCCTCATAAACACAATAAATGGTTTGTCCTTTAGGGGATTATACATCTCTTCAAGTTCCTGATCTGTATTAGCCACCACAAAAGACCTTCATCTCATTGGTGAGAAGTAATGACGAAAAGAAAGGTAAAAAAGAGTCAGAATCAAGTACCTTCTCCACGGCAGTATATCCAATAATACAACTTCCTTCTACACATCTCTTAAAAGCTCTACCACTTCCTAAGAGGGATATGGTCCGTGCTCTAAAATTTTAACTTGTGTACCTTTAGTGAATGCCCAAATTAAAAATACAGCACTATGTAACATGTTATGTTGGAGTATAAAGGTGCTACAAACATATAGCATCTATTAAATGTTTTTAATTAAATGTTTGCTTAATATTTATTAAGAAAAAGTAGAAGAAACACAAATCATTAGTTATTATTTCCTCACTATGTTCTGAGTAATCCAATACTTGCACTGATTTTATTGAATTATCCGAAAGGTTAAGGGTATATTTCCACTCAATGAGCAGTTAATGAGGCCTGGTGTCTGTTTTTATAATCTTGACATTACCTGTACCATTCAAGGCTTTGCCATTCCCCACAGGCTGTGGGACCAGTTGATGTCTCTTTACTCTCCAGAAGAGAAGCAACCCATATTTCTACCACTCATGCATCACAGAATGCCCTGATTATCTAGTGGGAGAGTTTTCCATGTTTTTAACAAGAATCTTTTTTGTATAATAAAGAGGACCCTGATAGACACAGACCTGTATGGCTTCCTCTTCAGGAAGCAAATGTCATTGGGTTGCTTTGTTTCAGGGTTATTTGAAAGTTGAATACCTTCCTGAGGAATAGTTTCTACAGTGATTGCCAATTTTCTGCTTGAGAGGTTTATGATCAAATCGTGTCTGGAGGTTTTAGTTGGGATTCTTTCCACTGCTGATGTCTAAGGACATTTTCTGGTGTGTGTTAATTTTTTTCTACTGTAGTTTACATTTACAATTTCCAGCATTCACCCAAAAGAATTATCTAGAGCATATGGCTTAAAACCCAATAGATTTAATTTCATGGAGGAATAAATGTGCATACGACATTAAAATGGAAAGTGGAAAGCCTGTGGTAAAACATCAAAGAAAATGTAGGAAAACACACAGTGAGTGATCATTAAAGCCAGCCTTAACGATGTAAAGATTCTGATAAAGAATTATGTCTCCTAGCATTCAGAAGACACACTGGGAAAGATTTAATGTAATTTGATGTAACTTTTCCAGTTTAACATTTTCAGCGAGAAAGGTAAAATGTAAATAAAGAAAATATCTAATAATTTTTTTTAAAAAATGATAAAATGTCTTTTATTTCTCTTCTAGCTTTTGCTTTTCTGATTCTTGTCATTACATGTCCATCGGTAGCCACCTTGATCACAGTATCTGCCACAGCTTTTCACATATTCAGAGAGTACATCTAAGGGGAAATAATGAAAGACATTTTTTCTGAAGAATGTAATGATAGCAATACTGGGACTTGCAGAATTAGCAAGTCTAATGTGGCACAAATACTATAATCAAATGTCTACAAATTAAAACTGCACCAAGTACCAGAATTCTGCAGTTCAACAACAAAAAGCACACTTATATCTTTTTACAAACTGTAATCATTAATTTTCCCATTGTTTCTAATATCCCCATTTTTAGCTGGCATTACATTGAATATAAAATATAAAATTGAATATAAAAATGGCTTCATTTAAACATATCAGAATCATTTTAACCTTGGTTGTAGTTGACTCTGTGCCAGACCATATATGTTCTTGCTTTACTCTTTTGTCCACTATGTAAACATTTACATAACACATCCATAAATAAAATATAAGTCCATTTCAAAATCAATTAAATCTGATAAATCTAAAATGAAATCTTATACCAAGTATTCATGCAATCACTATATATATATATATATATATATATATATATATATATATATATATAGTGATTCATGCAATCACTATATATATATACATATATATATATGTATATATATGCCTATATCAAGAAGTAAAGTACACACTAAATTGTTACTATGTAATGGGGAATTTCAAGGTAACTTGAATTTTTTCAAATATATTTTAATACATATGTTCTACATAAAATCTTCAGTATGATTCTGAGTATTCAGTACTAAATGCTTTGAAACATTACATTATATGTGTAAATATCAACATTGTTGAGCTTTCAAAAAGATTAATTAATACCATATTTAACCAGTCACACTGAAAGCTGTCAGTTCCTTTTCAGCTTATTTAAAAATGGTTTCCTACTGAAAATTTGTCACTTCTTAAGAACATAACAGAATCGCAGATCATATGTATTTAATAATTTTCTTTTATCTATTTGCTTATCAAAACACATTTTGATTGCTTTTACATCTAGGTTCCCATAATAGGACAGTGAACATTAGAGTGAAATGTCTCATCACGTTTCTGATTTTACCTGATAAAACACCAAAAATTGATTATTGCATTACATTCTAGTTATTTTGAAAATATTTCTCATGAACTGGCATAAATATTTTCCACAGCATTTGTACCATTATAAATTACAATTCATGATGTTCATGTTTTGCTGCCCTGTCTCCATCTCTACATTATCAGAAACACTTGACTGTTTCTTAATATAATAATACCCTTACCATTGTGGGTGATTTTGTTTTACTGTAATTTTATTTAGCAATTCTTTGTTTAGTTGCATTGAGCATGTTCATTTGTAAAGCTATTCTGAACAACTGCTTTAGTCTTCATTCCATGTTACAACCTTACCAGCTCTGTCACTGTTGAGTTGTAGCTACTGCTTGTATATAATTTGAATATAAGCTCCTTAACAAATATACTATTGATTTTAAGCCACATTTTTGCTCATCAATGATGACTGTTTCTTATAGATATAGTATTAGTTTTATATAATTTCACTTCTCTGCTTTATATTTTGTTGCTAATATATTTGGTGTCATCTCTACAAAAATCTATGTTAAGACATGTGCATTGAGCTTTTCTCATATAATTTCTTGTTGGAGTTTTTAGAATTTCATGTAGATATTATGTTTAAAACTTTAGTCTTTCTTTTAGTTGAGTTTGGGGGTTGGTGTACTATATTGATATTCTTTCATTTGTTTGCACATAAAGATGTTATTTCAAATATTTTAAAAGGTATTATTTCTCCATTATATTTGACAACCTACTCAAATTTGAGTTTATTTATTTACTTATTCTTTTTTTTATTCGAAATATTTTTATTTACATTTCAAATGATTTACACTTTTCTAGACCCCCACTCCCCCAAAGTCCCATCAGCCCCCTTACCTCCCCCTGTTTTCCCACCCTACCCTTCCCAATTCTCTGTTCTGGTTTTGCCCTATACTGCTTCACTGAGTCTTTCCAGAACAAGGGGCCACTCCTCTGTTCTTCTTGTACCTCATTTGATGTGTGGATTATGTTTTTGGTATTCCAGTTTTTTAGGTTAACACCCACTTATTAGTGAGTGCATACCATGATTCATCTTTTGAGACTGGGTTACCTCACTTAGTATGATGTTCTCCAGCTCCATCCATTTGCCTAAGAATTTCATGAATTCATTGTTTCTAATGGCTTAATAGTACTCCATTGTGTAGATATACCACATTTTTTGCATCCACTCTTCTGTTGAGGGATACCTGGGTTCTTTCCAGCTTCTGGCAATTATAAATAGGGCTGCTATGAACATAGTGGAACATGTATCCTTATTACATGCTGGGGAATCTTCTGGGTATATGCCCAGCAGTGGTATAGCAGGATCTTCTGGTAGTTAGGTGCCCAGTTTTCGGAGGAACCGCCAGACTGATTTCCAGAGTGGTTGTACCGATTTGCAACACCACCAGCAGTGGAGGAGTGTTCCTCTTTCTCCACATCCTCGCCAACATCTGCTGTCTCCTGAATTTTTAATCTTAGCCATTCTGACTGGTATAAGGTGAAATCTCAGGATTGTATTTCCCTAATGACTAATGAAGTTGAGCATTTTTTAAGATGTTTCTCCTACATCCGAAGTTCTTCAGGTGAAAATTCTTTGTTTAACTCTGTACTCCATTTTTAATAGGGTTATTTGGTTTTCTGGAGTTTAACTTCTTGAGTTCTTTATATATATTGGATATTAGCCCTCTTTCTGATGTAGGGTTGGTGAAGATCTTTTCCCAATTTGTTGGTTGCGGATTTGCCCTTTTGATGGTGTTCTTTGCCTTACAGAAACTTTGCAATTTTATGAGGTCCCATTTGTCAATTCTTGATCTTAGAGCATAAGCTATTGGTGTTCTGTTCAGGAACTTGCCCCTGTACCAATGTCCTCAAGGGTCTTTCCCAGTTTCTTTTCTATTAGCTTCAGAGTGTCTGGCTTTATGTGGAGGTCCTTGATCCATTTGGAGTTGAGCTTAGTACAAGGAGACAAGGATGGGTCAATTCGCATTCTTCTGCATGCTGACCTCCAGTTGAACCAGCACCATTTGTTGAAAAGGCTATCTTTTTTTCATTGGATGTTTTCAGCCCCTTAGTCGAGGATCAAGTGGCCATAGGTGTGTGGGTTAATTTCTGGATCTTCAATCCTGTTCCATTGATCTGCCTACTGGTCACTGTACCAATACCATGCAGTTTTTAACACTATTGCTCTGTAGTATTGCTTGAGGTCAGGAATACTGATACCTCCAGAATTTGTTTTATTGTTGAGAATAGTTTTAGCTATCCTAGGTTTTTTGTTATTCCAGATGAATTTGATGATTGCTCTTTCTAACTCTGTGCAGAATTGAGTTGGGATTTTGATGGGTATTGCATTAAATCTGTATATTCCTCTTGGCAAAATGGCCATTTTAACTATATTGATTCTACTGATCCATGAGCATGGGAGGTTTTTCAATTTTTTTGAGGTCTTCTTCCATTTCCTTCTTCAGAGTCTTGAAGTTCTTGTCATACAGATCTTTCACATGTTTGCTAAGAGTCACCCCAAGGCACTTTATACTGTTTGTGGCTATTGTGAAGGGGGTCATTTCCCTAATTTCTTTCTCAGCCTGCTTATCCTTTGAGTATAGGAAGGCTACTGATTTGCATGAGTTGATTTTATAACCTGCCACTTTGCTGAAGTTTTTTATCAGCTGTAGGAGTTCTCTAGTGGAGTTTTTTGGGTCACTTAGGTAGACTGTCATATCATCTACAAATAATGATAGTTTGACTTCTTATGTTGTCGAATTGCCTGAGCTAGTACCTCAAGTACAATATTGAAAAGATAAGGAGAAAGGGGGAAGCCCTGTCTAGTCCCTGATTTTAGTGGGATTGCTTCAAGTTTCTCTCTATTCAGTTTTATGCTGGCTACCGGTTTGCTGTATATTGCTTTTACTATGTTTAGGTATGGGCCTTGAATTCCTGTTCTTTCCAAGACTTCAAGCATGAAAGGATGCTGAATTTTGTCAAATGCTTTTTCAGCATCCAATGAAATGACCATGTGTTTTTTTTTCTTTGAGTTTGTTTATGTAGTGGATTGCATTGGTGGATTTCCATATATTGAACCAACCCTGCATCCCCGGAATAAAGCCTACTTGATCATGGTGGATGATAATTTTTATGTGTTCTTGGATTCGGTGGGGCAAGAATTTTATTGAGTATTTTTGCATCGATGTTCATAAGGGAAATTGGTCTGAAGTTTTCTTTCTTTGTTGGATCTTTGTTTGGTTTTTGGTATCAGCGTAATTGTGGCTTTGTAGAAGGAATTGGTTAGTGTTCCTTCTGTTTCTATTTTGTGGAATAGTTTGAAGAGTATTGGTGTTAGGTCTTCTTTGAAGGTCTGATAGAATTCTGCACTTAAACCATCTGGTCCTGTGCTTTTTTTTGGTTGGAAGACTTTCTATGACTCCTTCTATTTCTTTAGGCATTATGGGACTGTTTAGATGGTCTAGTTGGTCTTGATTTAATTTTGGTATTTGGTATCTGTCAAGGAAATTGTCCATTTCCTCCAGATTCTCCAGTTGTGTTGAGTATAGGCTCTTATAGTAAGATCTGATGATTGTTTGTATTTCCTCAGTTTCTGTTGTAATATCTCCCTTTTCATTTCTAATTTTGTTAATTTGGATACTTTCGCTGTGCCCTTTGGTCAGTCTGGCTAAGGTTTTATCTATCTTGTTGATTTTCTCAAAGAACCAGCTCCTGGACTCGTTGATACTTTGTATGGTTTTCTTTGTTTCCACTTGATTGATTTCAGCCCTGAGATTGATGATTTCCTGTCTTCTACTCCTTCTGGGTGAAATAGCTTCTTTTTGTTCCAGGGCTTTCAAGTATGTCTTTAAGCTGCTAGTGTATGCTCCCTCCATTTTCTTTTTGGAGGCACTCAGGGCTATGAGTTTTCCTCTTAGCACTGCTTTCATTGTGTCCCAAAGATTTGGGTATTTTGTACCTTCATTTTCATTAAATTCTAAAAAGTCTCTGATTTCTTTCTTTATTTCTTCTTTGGCCAAGGTGTCATTGAGTAGAGTATTGTTCAGCCTCCATGTGTATGTGGGCTTTCTGTTGTTTTTGTTGCTGTTGAAAACTACCCTTACACCATAGTGATCTGATAGGAGGCATGAGATTAGTTCGATCTTCTTGTATTTGTTGAGGTCTGTCTTGTGGCCAATTATATGGTGGATTTTGTAGATGGTACCATGAGGTGCTGAGAAAAAGGTATATTCTTTTGCTTTAGGGTGAAATGTTCTATAAATATCAGTCAAATCCAATTGGTCAAAAGCTTCAATTAGTTTTACTGTGTCCCTGTTTAGTTTCTGTTTTCCTGATCGGTCCATTGAGGAGAGTGGAGTGTTGAAGTCCCCCACAATTATTGTGTTAGGTGCAATGTGTGCTTTGAGCTTTAGTAAAGTTTCTTTTACGAATGAGGGTGCCCTTGCATTTGGCGCATAGTTGTTCAGAATTGAAAGTTCTTCTTGGTGGATTTTTCCTTTGACCAGCAAGAAGTGTCCCTCAGTGTCTCTTTTGATAACTTTAGGTTGAAAGTCAAATTTATCTGATATTAGAATGGCTACCCTGGCTGGTTTCACGAGACCATTGGCTTGTAAAATTGTCGTCCAGCCTTTTACTCTAAGGTAGTTTTTGTCTCTGACATTTAGGTGTGTTTCCTGTATGCAGCAAAATGTAGGGTCCTGTTTCCTTATCCAGTCTGTTAGTCTATGTCTTTTTATTGGGGAATTGAGTCCATTGACATTAAGAGATATTAAGGAATAGTGATTATTACTTCCTGTCATTTTTGATGTTATTTTTATATTTGAGTGGTTTTCTCCTTTTGGCTTTGATGAAGGAAGGTTATTATCTTGCTTTTTCCAGGGTGTAGTTTCCCTCCTTGTATTGGAGTTTTCCTCCTATTATTCTTTGCAGAGCTGGGTTTGTGGAAAGATATTGTGTAAATTTGGTTTTGTCATGGAAATGTCTTGGTTTTTCCATCTATTTTGATTGAGAGTTTTGCTGGGTATAGTAGTCTTGGCTGACATTTGTGTTCTCTTAGAGTCTGCATGAGATCTGCCCAGGATCTTCTAGCTTTCATGGTCTCTGGTGAGAAGTCTAGTGTGATTCTGATAGGTCTTCCTTTATATGTTACTTGGCCTTTTTCTCTTACTGCCTTTAATATTCTTTCTTTGTTTAGTGCATTTGGGGTTTTAATTATTATGTAGCGAGAGGTATTTCTGCTCAGATCCAGTCTGTTTGGAGTTCTGTAGGCTTCTTGTGTATTCATAGGCATCTCTCTCTTTAAGTTGGGAAAGTTTTCTTCCATAATTTTGTTGAAGATATTTGCTGGCCCTTTCAGTTGTAAATCTTCATTCTCATCTATACTTATAATCCTTAGGTTTGGTCTTCTCATTGTATCCTGGATTTCCTGGATGTTCTGGGATACAACCTTTTTGCATTTTGCATTTTCTTTGAGCCAATGGTTTCTATGGCATCTTCGGTATCTGAGATTCTTTCTTCCATCTCTTGTATTCTGTTGTTTATATTTGCATCTATGGCCCCTGATTTCTTCTCAAGGTTTTCTATCTCCAAAATTGTCTCTCTTTGTGATTTCTTAGTTGTTTCTACTTCTGTTTTTAGATCCAGGATGGTTTTTCTCAGTTCCATCATTTGTTTGCTTGTGTTTTCCTGTAAGTCTTTAAGAGATTTTTGTGTTTCCTCTTTCATGATTTCTGCCTCTTGACTCAAGTTCTCGTGCATTTAAGTTTTTTTTTTTTTTTTGCGTTTCTTCTTTATTGACTTCTATCTCTTGAGCCTTATACGGGTTTCTAGCTTATTCATGTTCCCCTGTATTTCTTTAAGAGATTCATTTATGTCCTTTTTGTGTTCTTCTAGCAGCATCATGACCAGTGATTTTAAATCCAAATCTTGTTTTTCGGGTGTGTTGGTATAACCAGGACTTGCTGGTGTTGGAGAGTTTGGTTCAGATGCTACCATATTGCCTAGATTTCTGTTTGCCCTTTGCCATCTTGTTCTCTGGAGTTAGTTGGTCTTGTCTCTGGCTGGTGTTTGGGCCTCCTGAGTGGTTCTGTGGCTATTTGTGCAACACTATATGGCTGGGTTTCCCCTGTAGCAGATTGCTGATGTGTTGTCCTCCTCTTGGGTGCCCTTGCAGCCCTAGTGTGCTTTGCCCCAGATTGTGTCTGTGAACCAGATGGTGCCGTTTGCACCTTCAGGGAGTGCTGAAGGGTGTATCTTGCAGGGACCTTTTCTGCATGCTGATCACTCTGCTGGGCAGTTGATCTCCCAACCGGGTTGGTGCACACAAGGCTAGCCTAGCTGCTCAGGCCCTGAGTCTAGGCAAAAGCCTGGGAGGCCAAGGTCTGAGCAAAGTTCCCCTTGGGCTTTGACTGTCAGTTGGGTCTGTCAGGGGGCCAGGATGGTGGGCGTGTGTGTGCTCCCTGAAAGTGCCAGGAGAGTCTGCTAGGCTAATAACCTCCTGGGTGGGTTGATACACAGATGGTCAACTGAGCAACCCAGTTCTTGGGGTCAGTCCAGGGCCTGTTGGGGCCTAGACCCCTGCTATGTTAGCCTCGGGCTATGCCTGTTAGCTGGCTTTGCCTGCTAGAACTCTCTGGCGTCCTGTAGGCAAAATGGCGGCATGTACTGGGCCCGGGCAAAAAAACTCCTGGCTGGGTTGGCACCCCGATGGGCCCCCGAACAGCCTAGGGCCTGGGTGCAGGCCAACACCTGTCGGGCTTGGCCTCCAGTTATGTTTGCATACCTCAGTCTGTCTGATCTCTCTGGAGTCCGAGAACCAAGATCGAGGTGAGTCTCTTGTGGCTAGTGGGAGGCAGAGTTCTGAAATGGCTTCTGTGCGGTGAAAGGCACCGTAAATCCACAGGTTCTTGTAGCCCGGCTGGCCAGCAAAGGTCATTGGTAGTGGGCACAGGGCCTAACTGGACCCTGTGTCACCTTGGTTCCACTGCTGATGGCCCTTCAGCTGGACCAGCCACTGCTGCACTGCAGCCGCAGCCGCCGCTGCCCTATTTACTTATTCTTTTCAGTGATCTATGCATCTATATATCTACCAATATGCTAGTTCCATAGTATTTCAATTATTATTGTTTTATATCACGGATTTGAAGTATGAGGTTTTTAGTTCTATTCTTTCTTCTATTATTCTGCTTATTTACTTTTGATCAATATCTTTTCTTAATCCCATTGATAAAACATTTTCTAATACCTTGATTTGAATTTACTTAGATTTTATTCTGCTTGATTTGATCTACTTTGAATTCCACACTGGAAAATGTCAGTTCAATTATTGTTTTCTTCAGCATTATTCATTTTGAACACATTTAATATTTCTCATCTCTGATAAAATTTTCATTGTGCTTAGAGATGATTATAATAATGTCAACATGTATATCATATATCTCAGATTCATTAGAATTGTTTTCAAGATATTTATTCTGAGTCTTTGTATCAGAAGGCTTTTACAAGAATTGCTGAGTCCTGCATGGCCTCATACATGGGATAGTGTGATAAGGTTCCTGCCCGTGGACCAGAGCCAGCAAGACATGGGCATCCACAAGTGTTGATGGTTGCTAGGTTAAGACTTCTTTATATTATAATGTGCATAATTTAATTGATGTTACTCTTTTGGGAAACATTCTCCCTGTCAAGATTATCATGAAATGTCCTCTCTGCCAAGGTTAAGGTCTCCATGATAATCCGAGATAGCATCAGTACAGGAGGTGACAGTGTGTCTAATGCTCATTGCAAAATGAGAACCATTGTGACCTTCAGCACACCCCTTAAGACTGTGGGAAAGAACTCCAAAAACACAAGTTCCAGAATGTATAATTTCCCAACTTTGAACATATAAGGATGCAATATGAATTACATGATGAGCTTCACAGACCTAAAAGTAGAGAGTCAGTAGGACTATGAGTGAGCTTTTCAGAATGATATTAAGGAAGGAGATGAAGATATTTGTGTACAAACTGACTGGCAGTTGAAATAGCACCATTTGTTAAAAATGTTTTCTTTTTTACACTGTATGGTTTTAGCTCCTTTGTTGAAAACCAAGTGACCATAGGTATATGGGTTCATTTCTGGGTCTTCAATTCTATTTCATTGATCTTCCTGCCTCTCTCTGTACCAGTAGCATACAAGTTTTATCACTATTGCTCTGTAATACAGCTTGATATCAGGGATGGTGATTCCACCAGAAGTTCTTTTATTGTTGCGAATAGTTTTTGCTATCCTGAGTTTTTTGTTATTTCAAATGAATTTGAAAATTGTTATTTCTAACTCTATGAAGAATTGATTTAGAATTTTGATGGGGATTGCATTGAATCTGTAGATTGCTTTTGGCAAGATGGCCATTTTTACTATGCTGCAAATCCATGAGCATGGGAGATCTTTCCATCTTCTGAGATCTCTTTTGATTTCTTTCTCCAGAGACTTGAAGTTTTTCTCATACAGATCTTTCACTTGCTTGGTTAGAGTCACACCAAGGTAAATAATATTATTTGTGACTACTGTGAAGGTTGTTGTTTCCATAATTTCTCTCTTAGCCTGGTTATCCTTTGAGTATAGGAAGGATACTGTTTTGTTTGAGTTAATTTTATATCCAGCCATTTTGCTGAGGTGTTTATTAGGTTTAGGAGTTCTCTAGTGGAAGTTTTGGTGTCACTTAAGGATATGATCATATAATCTGCAAATGGTGATATTTTGGCTTCTTCCTTTCCAATGTTTATCCCTATGGCCTCCTTTTGTTGTCTTATTGCACTATCTAAAAATTCAAGGACAATATTGAATAGAAAAGGAGAGAGTGGGTAGCCTTGTTTAGTCGCTGATTTTAGTGGGATTGTTTTAAGTTTGTCTCCATTTAGTTTGATGCTGTCTGTTGATTTGTTGTATATTGCTTTTACTATGTTTAGGTATGGGCTTTGAATTCCTGATCTTTCTGAGACCTTTATCATGAAGAGATTCTGAATTTTGTCAAATGCTTTTCCAGCATCTAATGAAATGATCATGTGAATTTTTTCTTTGAATTTGTTTATGTAGTGGATTATGTTGATGGATTTCCTTATGTAAACTATCCCTGTATCCCTGGGATGAGCCTACTTGATCCTGGTGAATGGTCATTCTGAGGTGTTCTTTGACTTGGAGGGCAAAAATCATTGAGTATTTTTGTATCAATGTTCATAAGGGAAATTTGTCTGAAGTTCTCTTTCTTTGTTTGGTATTTGTATGGTTTAGGAATAAGTGTAATTGTGGCTTCATAGAATGAATTGGGTAGTCTTCCTTCTATTTCTACTTTGTGAAATAGTTTGAAGAGTTTTGGTATTAGGTTTTATTTGAAGGTCTAATAGAATTCTCCACTAAACTCATTTGGTTGTGGTCTATTTTTTGCTTGGGAGACTATTAAAACTTCTATTTCTCTAGGGGTTATGGGACATTTTATATTGTTTATCTGATCCTGTGTTAACTTTAGCATGTGGTATGTGTCTAAAAAATTTTGCATTTCATCCAAATTTTCCAATTTTGCTGAGTATAAACTTTTGTAGTAAGATCTGATGATTTTTTGAATTTCCACTTCCTCCATTGTTTTGTCTCCAATTTCATTTCTGATTTTATTAATTTGGATACTATCTCTGTGCCCTCTTGTTAATCTGGCTAAGAGCTTATATATCATGTTGATTTTTCCAAAGAAGCAGCTCTTGGTTTGGTTGATTCTTTGTATAGTTCCTTTGGTTTCTATTTGTTTGATTTCAGCCCTTAGTTTGATTATTTCTTGCTGTCTTCACCTCTTGGGTATATTTGCTTCTTTTTGTTCTAGAGCTTTCAGTTGTGCTGTTAAGCTGCTAGTATAAATTCTCTCCAGTTTCTTTTTGGAGGCACTTAGAGCTGAGTTTTTCTCTTACCACTCTTTTGATTGTGTCACATAAGTTTTAGTATGATGTGTCTTCATTTTCATTAAATTCTAAAAAGTCTTTAATTTCTTTCTTGACCAAGTTATCATAGAGTAGAATGTTGTTCAGCTTCCATGTATATGTGTGTTTTCCATTGTTGGTGTTTAAGACCAGTCTTAGTTCATGGTTATCTGATAGGGTGCATGGGATTATTTCAATCTTCTTGTATCTGTTTAGGCCTGATTTCTGACCGATTATACGGTTAATTTTGGAGAAGGTGCTTGTTCAACTGGTGATCTGTATGTACAAAAATGCAAATTGGCCCATTCTTATCTCCCTGTACAAAACTCAAGTCCAAGTGGATTATGGACCTCAACATAACCAAATATACTGAAACGTATATAGAAGAAAGTGGGAAAGAGCCTCAAACATGTGGGCACTGGGGGAAATTTCCTGAACAGAACACCTATGGCCTATGCTCTAAGATAAAAAATTGACAAATGGGACCTCATAAAATTGCAAAGCACTGCCAATAGAACGCTGCCAATAGAACAAAATGGAAAACATCAGATCAGGAAAAGATCTTTACCAATCCTACATCCAAAAGAGTGCTAATATCCAATATATACAAAGAACTCAAGAAGCTAGTCTTCAGAGAATCAAATAACTGTATTAAAAATTGGGTATAAATCTAAACACAGAATTTTCAAGTGAGGAACATTGAATGGTTGAGAAGCACCTAAAGAAATGTTCCACATCCTTAGTTATCAAGGAAATGCAAGTCAAAACAACCCTGAGATTCTACCTCACACGAGTCAGAATGACTAAAATCAAAACTCAGGTGACAGCAGATGCTGGCCAGGATGTGGAGAAAGAAGAACACTCTTCCATTGATGATGGTATTGCAAGCTGGTATAACCACTCTGGAAATCAATTTGGCAGTATCTCAGAAAATGAGGACCCAGCCATCCCAATCCTGGGCATGTACTCAGAAGATGCTCCAACATTAATAAGGACATGTGCTCCAGTCTGTTCATAGAAGCCTTATTTATAATAGCCAGAAGCTGGAAAGAACCCACATGTCTTTCATCAGAGGAATGGACCCAGAAAATATGGTATAATTACACCATGAAGTCTTACTCGGCTATTAAAAATGATGAATTCATGAAATTCTTAGGCAAATGGATGGAACTAGAAAATATCATCCTGAGTTAGGTAACCCAATTTCAAAAGAACACACATGGTATGCACTCACTGGTAAGTGGATATTAGCCCTAAAGTTCAGCATACCCAAGATACAATTCATAGACCACATGAAGCTCAAGAAGAAGGAAGACCAATCTGTAGGTGCTCAGTTCTTCTGAAAGGGGGAACAAAACACTCACAGGAATAAATATGGAAATAAAGTATAGAGCAGAAACTGAAGGAAAGGTTTTTCAGAAACTGTCCTACCTGGGGATTCATCCCATACACTGTCACTAAACCCCAGCACTATTGTGGATGCCAAGAAATGCTTGCTGAAAGGAGCTTGACATGGTTATCCATTGAGAGGTTCTGCCAGAGCCTTGAAAATGCAGGGGCAGATACTCACAGCCAACCATTGGACTGAGTGTGGGGTCTGCAATGGACTAGTTAGAGAAAGGACTGAAGGAGCTGAAGGGGTTTGCAACCTCATAGAAAGAACAATAATATCAAACAACCAGACTCTTCAGAGCTCCCAGGGACTAAGCCATCAACCAAGGAGTACACATGGCTCCAGTGGCATTCGTAGCAGAAAATTGTCTTGTCAGGCATCAATGGGAGGAGAGGTTCTTGGTCCTATGAAGGCTCCATAGATGCCCCGTTATAAGGGAATTGAGGTCAGGAATGTAGGGGTGGGGTGGGTGGAAGAACACCTTCATAAAAGTAGGGGGAGGTAGGATGGGATAGGGGCTATCAGAGAAGGAGGAGGAAATGGGGAAGGGATAGCATTTGAAATGTAAATAAAGAAAATATCAAACACACACACACACACACACACACACAGAGAGAGAGAGAGAGAGAGAGAGAGAGAGAGAGAGAGAGAGAGAGAGAGAGAGAGAGAGAGAGAGATTTGGGTAGTAGCATTTGCAAGGCAAGATCCCAGCCAGGTAAGTTTATTGTTTGCTCTTACAAAGTCAGGCAGAGTCCTGAGTTCAATGTCAGCCTGGGACAGAGCAAATTTAGGCTCAGGCATGGTAGGAATTGCAATCTCAGAGTGAGATCCAAATCAACTATTTTTTTTTTTGTTGGTTTGTGTTTACAAAGCAGGCAGATCTCTGATCTAGTTGTTATGTTAAAAAGGAAAATGTACTTGCTGTCTTGTTGTGTTCTAAGAATCAAGGGGCTAAGGTAATAAAATTCTGACTTGTGGGATAATCAAAGGGGAACGTGGGTGAACAATTGAATTAATATGCAAATAAAACCTTGGTTTTGGTCTACAAGATCTGAACTGTCTAGAGATCACTGGAGAGCTATCTCAAGCAGAATATAAGATTCTCTCACAACTCTCTAAACCCTTTCCTCTGGACCATGGACCAAACCAAGGATGTTCCTTGGCAGAGAATGATTAATTAGTGAGAAGATCCTTAATCCTATGTACCAGAACTCCCCACAAATAATATGCTAGATCTTTATCACAAGTGGAATTATTATCAGATAAACTCCTTAAAGGAAATGGCTCAGACTACTTTTACTTTTGCATTAGATATACATAATTAAATTCTAGAATGTGATCTAATTAGTTGGTCAGTATAATATTTTCTCACATCACTTATTAAAAGAGAAACCAAGTACCAGAAAAAAATCCAAAAGAGTATTCATTTTTAGATATAATAAAAATGTATCGTAGTTTGTTATAAAATTTAAACATATTCAGGCTCTTTAAAATAGGTTTATATTTTCCATTCAGAATGTAGACATGCCTTGGATTACAGTATGATCTTGCTGCAATATAGACATGTCATTAGTACACATCTTTAATTACTAACAATGAAGGTAAGCTTAGTTTCTAGATGGAAGCAGCCTTGTTTGTAAGTGATGTCTAATTGAGAGGCATACAATGTGATGAATCAGAGAACGATTTGACAAAATGAGTCAGAGATAGGATATGCCCAACTCACATGAGAACAACACAGGAATGAGAGGCTATTTAAGAACATTGAGTGAGAAAGGTAGATGGATATATGGCAATTTTACCAGAACAGTTTTATGATGACAGGTTTCAGAAAGAGCAGGCTAGACACAGGTGAAGACAGAAGCAATCAGAGAATGAGAATGAGCCACAAAATTAGAACATATTGCTAGAGTTAGTTTGAGGCCATGTAGAACAACTCAGTCAGAAACTGAGAGAAGCCAGATTGAATCAGTCAGCTTGGAAGATTAGATTGTATGGAAGCTAGAAGCTTCCAGATCTAGGCTTAGAGATAGAACAGAGAAAGAAATGCTCTGGGTTCACCTCAAAAAGTGTATTCCATGGCGTGGTTATGGCTGTCATCTCATCCTACCAGTGAAGAAAATAAAGGTGTCAATTACATTCTACTTTTATCAATAAAATACTATGAAATGATAAATTTCTATTAGTGTACTGAAAGCTTAATCAAACCAAGTACTAAGAAGACAGGAGAAAGTGAAGAAACTGGAAGGACAACTAAGCTTCTAGAAACTGTTGCCCATTGACTGATGGTTTTCTGGATTCCCCTTATCTTTTCCTTCATGGCTTTGAAGCAAAGTAATCTATTTCTGACCTTCAAATTTTGGCCCTTTTAATAACAATTTCTGTTCTACTTTTCTGCAAAACATGTTTTATTTCTAATTACTAGTGTGTGCATGCAGAATTTTATTTTTCTGATTTGAGAGAATATCTCTCTACACAGAATGACCAGATTGAAAATCTTAGGATATATTCAGTAGCTAGCTTGCCTCAAACTCCTGAACAGATTGGAGCATCCAATGAACTAACAAGATATGCCTTGAGACCAGATACTAAGCAGCTAGAAGCCCCATACTATAGAAGGAGAGACCTATAGAAAAGAAGTCTTCAGAAGACTTTAAAAATACTATTCTAAGACTCATCCACCAGATACCAAGTGCTAGAGTCCCCATTCTGAGCCTTTGATGCTTGCCAGCAAACTTGACCTTCACTTCATTGTGAGTACTTCCCTGATTTTCAGGGTGTTTTTTTTTTTTTTTATTTTTATTTATTTTTATTTTTATTTTTATTTTTTTAGCTGACATAGAGAAGCAGATGATTAGGGAAGGCTGAAAGAAGCAGAGGAGAAGGGCAATCCTGTAGGAGGACCAGCAGTCTCATTTAATCGGGACCACTGCGATCTCTCAAACACTGGAGCACCAAACAGGCAACATAAAGCTGGTGCTGATATGAGGTCCCCAACAAACATACAGTAGAGGACTGCCAGGTCTGTGTTCATTCTGAGATGATGCACCTAACACTCAAGAGACTGGAGGCCCCAGGAAATTTAGAGGTCAGGTGGGGTGAGGGGTGGGATATCCACATGGAGACAGGGTAGTGGGGAGGAGTTATGGGATGTGGAACAATAATAAGGTAGACTGGATGGGGTGGGGAATAAAATATGGAGTATAAAAAAATAAATTAATAATGATGATGATGATGAAAGACTTTCTAAAAATGATTCTAGTGGCACAAGAAGAGATTAGAGGAATGACAGATTTTACTCCATGAAATTAAAGATATTTCTGTAAAGCAAAGGAAACAATTATTAGAGTGGACAATCTGGAGAAGGGAATAGAGTTTTTGCCAATTATACATTTGATAATGATACAAACAATACAGGACTCAAAAAATTAATGCCTCCAAATAAATGTTCTGATCATTAGTGGATCAATTAATTGGATAGAAAGTTTTCAAAGAACAAGAGAAAAATTGCCAATGAACATTTGCAAAAGTGTCCAGCCTCCTTAGGCAGTAGAGATAAAACATTTCTCTGAGATTTTTTTAATGCTCCTAGACAGAATGTCTATCATAAAAACAAAATGAAAAAAATTCTGGTGAGAAGTTGGGGAGAGTGGATTCATTTTATTCAAAGATGGGAATAGAAATTGGTACTCAGTATAGAAATTAATGTGAATTACCTCAATATTTTAAAAAATGACAACCATATAATTGATCTCCCATTCATTTCTGGGATATATCCAAACATTTTAAGTCAACATACCACAATAATACACATACATTCGTGATTATTGCTGTAAAACTTATATTGATCAAAAAATAAAAGGAGGTAGCAATCAATAAATAAATAGAAAAAAGTTTGATATGTATATACAATGTAATCTTAGGCTACTCTAAAAATTAGTGAAATCATGAAACTTGTAGAAAACAGGTGTCCAGAGTCCATTCCTTATGTTAAGGCAAATTGGGAAAACTTACAAAGATGTATATTTTGTTTTCTTTCATACGAAGAATCTAAATTTAAATATATAAAATAATATATAAAAGCATAGGATATTATGTAAATCACATAGGATATTATATATATATATATATATATATATATATATGCATTTCAGGTTTTCATATATAATGGAAGACAAGGATAAATAAGAGTGGGGTTGTAATGGTGTAGCAGAATCAGCAAGAAGGAACAAAGAGAACAGTGGAATGTATTACTCGCACTTCAAGAGTAGAAGTGAGAACACAGAACTGAACACAGACTATTTTGTGGAAAAGGAAGGAGGCCAACATCTCAAGGGAGGCATTGGATGAATAACTGGAACGAGAACAATGTTTGTATACACACACACACACACACACACACAAACACACAAACAACATAACTTTAAAAATGAATTAAAATTTTAGGAAAAGACAATAGAGCTGCTATTATATAGCTATAAGCAAATGAAAACGTCAACTCTTTTCCTCCTGTTAAAGAATATTACTTGATGAGCACTAGACTCATTTTCCCATAATAAAATTAAATTCAAGTAAATAATAATAATACATCCCAATTACACCATTACTATGACACTTTTACATGTACACAAGAGTGTGTGTATGCCTGCATACTTGCATGCCTGTACTTTTAATTTTAGAAACCATTCTAGGCACTCTAGAAAAGTTGGAAACAGGTGATGCTCACAAATGTGGCCTAATGACTATGATTTTTTCTTTGCTTTACTACGAGCTTTATCTGTGGAGGAAAGGCATTTGGCTGCAGACACACAAGTGTTCTGTTTCTTTCTGCTAGTCATGTTACCCTGTGTTACCTACACACGTCTCTTTATAAATGCAATATCACACACACACATGCAAAATACTCATAAGACAGTAATATTAAATGAAATCTTCATTTGTTCCTTTTCCTCAGCCATTCTTTTTTTTAAATATCATTCAACTATATCAACATTCAAACTATGTTTTATATAGATTATATATTCTTATCATCAATGGTACTTTTTATAGCTTAAGATCTTAATATACATAAAATGGTTTTCCAAAGTTTTTCTCTGATAAATCAAAAGCAGGAATAAAAATAAAATCTAAAAGAAAATACTAGAGGTGTAGCCACTTACACATATCATTCCCTCAGAGTTGCCTTGATTCTGAGTCTAGTACATCACTGTATTAGTCAGAGTTCTCTCGAGTCACAGAATTTATGGGTAGTCTCTAAACAGTCCAACTCCCCAACAATGGTCAGCAGCAGCTGTGGATGGAAATCCAAGGATCTAGCAGTTGCTCAGTCCCATGATGCAAGCAGGTAAGAAAGAGTGAGAGTAAGACTTCCTTCTTCCAATGTCCTTATATATGTCTTCAGCAGAGGGTGTAGCTCAGTTTAAAGGCATGTGCCACCATGCCTTTAATCCCAGATCACCTTAAACTCAGAGATCTCCTTATCTTAATCTTCTAGAATTCATAGTCACTATGCTTCAAGATCTCCATGCGGAGATCCAGGTCAGAAACTTGTATCTCAGCCTCCAGATCAGGATCATACGTGAAATTTCCAATTCTGGATTGTAGTTCATTCCAGATATAGTCAAGTTGAAAACCAGGAATAACCACTACAATCCACTCCTTGTCAACTTGACACAAATAATATCACATGTCCACATGAAACAATAACAAGGTTGTGAATATGCCTAACATGACATAACTATTACTCGTACAATTGCAAACACATTTGCAAATTTACAATGGGGCAATGACCCTTGGGAACACTCTTTTACTGTCTCAATACCAGTTGATGTTAAAGAATTTGGAAGAACGACAAATGTATCCTTAAAAAATAAGACAGAAGCATTCATATTACTTATAATCCTCGTTTTTGCAACTGGTTACTTGGCCTTAGCTGGTATTTATAACTACCTTCCTCTGCTACCCATTCTGTATTTTTTTCATCTTCGGCAAGCACTTCAGCAGGTCTTGGCTCTTGTCCTGGATGATTGACTCATATCTTCATTCCTCATGGGTCTTCATCCTTCGTCATGGTAGTACAAAGAGACGCCCTCAGGGATCTCCTGCACTCCAGACATAACCTGCTTACCTCCATTGTGGAGAGGCAATCCAATTTCCCAGTGGTAATCTGGATCTCTCACCCCTTCTAACACTGTTATTCCTTTCTTAGCCTGTTTTTTTAAGGGCATTGGAAGCCCAAAATGGCCAAGGGGAAGTCTGAGCTTCCAGTTCAATGGAATGTTTGTTGTGGCTCCTGGTAGGAGCACTCTCCCCTCTGGAACCAAAACTTCTAGGCCAAAACATAAAGTTGTGGGGACCAAAAGCAAAAATTTTCCTAGAGGGTCACTAGGAGTGATAGTGTGTGGAACTATTCCCCTTTCCATCCCTTGATTACTAGACTCATGGATCCTGGCTATTGGAGAAATTGTACCATATATTGAATGCTGATTCAAAGCATATACTGCTTTTTGAATAACTCTGCCCTAGCCCTCCATGCTGTTGCCACTTAATTAGAACTGTAACTGGGTCTTCAAAAGGCCATTCCATCTTTCTATCAGACCAGCTGCTTCAGGATGATGGGGAACATGGTAAGACCAGTGAATTCCATGATCGTGGGTCCACTGTCGGACTTCTCTGGCTATAAAATGAATTCCTTGGTCAGAAGCAATACTGTGTGGAATACCATGACAATAAATAAGGCATTCTGTGAGTTCATGAATGGTGGTTTTGGTGGAAGCATTCTGTGCAGGGAAGGCAAAATTGTAACCAGAGTAAGTATCTACTCCAGTAAGAACAAAACATTGTCCTTCTACAGGGGAAGTGGTCCAATGTAATCAACCTGCCACCAGGTTGCTGGATGCTCACCTCAAGGAATGGTGCCATATCTGGAGTACCTGACCATGTTTGGGGGAAGCTATGGAAGGACTTTGGAACTTTGGGCTAGATGATCCATTCTGTGTTAAGAGATCTGTGGGATGTTGTACAGGAGCTTGGAAGACAATGTTGAGAACAGTGCAGAAAATGGAGGCCTGGCTTGTAAAATTTCAGGGAGAAGATTAAAGACTCTTATCAGGGCCATGTTTTGATTGTGAAGATTCTGTGGTTTTCGTTAGCTGGGGCTAAATAATCAGCTGTGACTAACAAGATACCAGAACTATTAAAACAAATCTTTCTGTTACTGGTACTATTGATGCTGGTTAGCTGGAGCTAAAAAATTACTGGTGATTAAGAAGAGACCAGCATCACTGAGGTGAAATCTTCTGGGAAGTGTTTTTGGAGAGCACTGAAGCTGTGTTCCAGAGATAGCCATGGTTATATTTTGTGCTGTGGCTGGACTTGGTACTGTGTAAGAGTCATCCAGGTGGTACTGGTTTTGAAGACATGAAGGGGTCATGAAGAGCAGCTTAGGCTTGGCACAGTGAGAGGCCTCACAAGGCCATTGGTGAAGGTGCAGCCTCAGTTGCAATTGATGGCCCAGCACTGAAGGGGTCATGCAAAGGAGTTTGTCACCATGAAGAGGGCCCATGAGAGGCTATTGGTGAAGCCTAGTTACAGTGGAAGACAGAAGTGTTTTGGAGTTGCCAGTACCATGCAATGACCACCAAGAACAGCAGCAGCAGTGGAGTACAGGGAGCTGGAGCCAGAAGACAAGCTGTGTGCTACAAAGGGCAGAGCTGAAGAAGTGACCTAAGCCCTTGGAGGACCCCAGAAGATTGTGGGTTGGAAGCCAGACATTGAAACATTGGAGTTTGAGTTTTGCTTTTGATTGTGACTGTGCCCTGATATTTTTCCCTCTTGAAGTAAGAAAGTATTTTAGTGGAGCCCACAGTTAAGAGACTTTGAATTTTTAAAAGACATTGAATTTTAAAAGTTATTGGACATTTTAAAGGGACTGAACATTTAATATGTAAAGACTGTGGGACATTTAAAGTTATTGAGATCTTGGGGATGAATAAGAAAGTAAGGGTTGAGGCTTAATAGTGATACGTTTGTGTATCAAGTTGACAAGGGGTCAATTGTACTGGCTTGTTTTGTGTGTCAACTCAACACAAGCTGTAATTATCACAGAAAAGGGAGTTTCAGTTGGGGAAGTGCCTCCATAAGATCCAGCTGTGGGGCATTTTCTCAATTAGTGATCAAGGTAGGAGGGCCCCTTGTGGGTGGTACCACCTCTGGGCTGTATTCTTGGGTTCTATAAGAGAGCAGGCTGAGCAAGCCAGGGAAAGAAAGCCAGTAAGAAACATCTCTCCATGGCTTCTGCATCAGCTCCTGCTTCCTGACCTGCTTGAGTTCCAGTCCTGACCTCCTGTGGTGATAAGCAGCAATTTGGAACTGTAAGCTGAATAAATTCTTTCCTCCCCAACTTGCTTCTTTGGTCATGATGTTTGCGCAGGAATAGAAACCCTGACTAAGTCAATAACACTCAGTGTGATGATCGGAAATTTCATTCACATAAGGCTGATTCCAAATTCTTTCAGTTTCTGTTATTGCATATCTTCATGCCTAACTAGTTTTCAAATGGCACTAATGCTCCTGGACCATAGTGAGGAGACTGATATAGTGACCTACATGATGAGAAATGAGGTTGTGTTAGACAATACTCAGGACAAACTCTAGCAATAACACTTGGAAAAATGCAAAGAGAAGAATAGCAAATAAAGCAATGCAGAAAGAAGGAAGGCACTTCATTCCCACAAAGAACTTACACCTCAACTCTTTTGAGAAGATGATGAGATGTGATGGATTGTCTACAAAATTTAGTTTTAGTATTGACACTGAAGACAAAATACACAGACACAAGCAGATATACACATACAGATACACACACACACACACAAACACAAGTCTTTAATGTTGTATTAGTCATATGAGATCACTTTCAAGGAAGAGCAAAGCAAACTTCCAAATGATCCAAAAATGGATGGAGAGAAAACTGGAATTATTTAATTCCATACTAGGGTTATCAAACCCTAGTATGGAATTAAGTAATTTCTGCAACACAAACAAAGAAGCAAAGAAACAAGGAAACAAACAGCTCTTTAGTGAGTTTGGTGTAGATTTATTACAGTCATTCATGACATGTATGAACTTTCTTATCTTTACACAACTGTGATCCAAGGAATTCCCTAAGTACACAAAGATTCTTGGATGGATAAATGTCCTCAAACAATATAGAAACTGGTAAAGGGACATGGAATATACCAAATCTGTCTGGTGGTTCCTCAGAAAACTGGATATGACACTTCTGGAGGACCCTGCTATACCTCTCCTGGGCATATACCCAGAGGATTCCCTGGCATGCAATAAGGACACATGCTCCACTATATTCATAGCAGCCTTATTTATAACAGCCAGAAGCTGGAAAGAACCCAGATCTTCCTCAGTGGAGAAATGGATACAGAAAATGTGGTATAGTTACTCACTGGAATACTGCTCAGCTATTAAAAACAATGAATTCATGAAATTCTTAGGCAAATTGGTTGGAACGGGAAAACATCATCCTAAGTGAGGCAACCCAATCACAAAAGAACACACATGGAATGCAGTCACTGTTAAGTGGATATTAGCCCAGAAGTTCTGAATACCCAAGGCAAAATTCACATATCAAATGATTCCCAAGAAGGAGGAAGGAGAGGTCCTGGAAAGGCTTGATACAGCAATGTAGGGGATTACCAGGACAGAGAACTGGGAGGGGGTTGATTTGGGAATGGGTGGAGGGAAGAGGACTTTTGAGACTTATGTAGATGGGGGAACCAGGAAAGGGGAAATCATTTGAAATGTAAACAAAGAATATAGAAAATAAAAAATTAGAATGTAAATGAAATGAAGTAAATAAACAGATAGATGCAAAAAGAAAGTCTGGAGGGGACTTTGCATTCAAATTTTAATACAGCAAGGAGCATGTGCTTCCTATGTTATGCTTACATGGTGGCACTTTCATTATGCAGCACTCTGAAAGGGCAATTGTATATATGATCACTGGCTTCGTTTCTCAGAGTCTCTGTGTACAGAAAATCCTACTATATGGCCATCAAATGTGGTTATAGTGACATATAACACACGGATGAGGAGGAAAGTTTCTTGCACCAGAAGGCTACTTATAAGTCACAGTAATTGCAGGTGATAACAACTTTAGAAGAGGGCTGGGGGTTGCCAAGCCTCTATAAATGAAAGACTCTGGAGAAAATGGTATAGAAGAGTAGGCATTTGTTTCTAATAGATGTTAGCATGGATTCCAAGGCAAGGGAAATAGTACAGTAGAGAAAGCACTTTCCCACAAGCCTAGTGATGTAAGGTCAGACCTCAAGGATCCATGGTGTAGCTACACGTGTCTGCAATCCTAACACTTGGTCGAGTAGAGACCATCAGATCTTAGAGTACCACTGGCCAGTGACTTTATATAGGATATTTCAGTGGGAAACTCCATTTCAAGAGCATAAGACAAGGACAACTGACGTCCTCCTCTGACTTCCAAACACTAACATAGGTATTTTTCTCTGGAAATTCATATAGGAACAATATTTAATAGTTCCAAAATAAAATATATGGCCTCCCTTACTTAATTATAAGTTAGGTCCTTCTATTAACTAGTGTCTATTAACTAATTCATACTAGAGTATATTAGAACTGATTCAGAGTCTATGGTAGAAGAATCTTTCATGTGCCTTTTATATTTTTACCACATGAATTATTTTACAAAATGTATGACCACCAACTGGATCCATTTTTTTCACTCTCTTTTGGTTCTTACTATTTTCTATGCCAGTATTTAGGGGTTTTCTGACTGAATCAATTCCTAGCTCTCCTTCACTTTCTCTTTCTTCCTTCCTTCCTTCCTTCCTTCCTTCCTTCCTTCCTTCTTCCTTCCTTCCTTCCTTCCTTCCTTCCTTCCTTCCTTCCTTCCTTCCTTCCTTCCTTCCTTCCTTCCTTCCTTTCTTTCTTTCTTTCTTTCTTTCTTTCTTTCTTTCTTTCTTTCTTTCTTTCTTTCTTTCTTTCTTTTCCTTCCTTCCTTCCTTCCTTCCTTCCTTCCTTCCTTCCTTCCTTCCTTCCTTCCTTCCTTCCTTCCTTCCTTCTTTTCTTCTTTACTTTCTTCCTTATCTTTTTCTTTTTAACTTGGTATTCATTAGATACTCCTTGGATGAAGAGTTCTCTTTACCCTGCACATATTTAGAACTGTCTTCTTTTAAAGTAGTCACAAATCAGTATTACTAGGTCTGAGACTTTTTATACAGCAGTGTTTTGTTGTTCTTGGGGGTTTTTTTTATTTTATTTTTTATTTTTTTTTTACTGGTGTTAAAGACCTTTGAACTTAAATTATGTCTCAAGTAATCCCTCAACTTTTGTGTGATAGAAAGGGATTTAGTTTTCTCTTATATGCCAAAGAAGCTGTATCTTTCCAGTAGCAGAGGTGTAGACAGCTACATTTAAAATACTTTTTTAGTGACCTAGTAAATTGCTTTGTCTTACACATGTAACTGCAGGATGCAGCATAGGAATTGCTTAGAGCGACAGACAAGAATTGCAATGCAAAATGGAAAAGAAGTTCTAAAGTTAAAGTAACATTTTAAAGAAAGTTATAAGGAATCATATTAGTATCAATCTCTCTAAAATTAAATAAAATACAGTTTTGTAGACACATGCAGTTCATATGAAATTGTCCCATGTGTGCTTACAATACTCCCCCAAGAGCCATAGGCTTTTTTATAAAACAAAAACCCATGAGAAGCTCCACGTTGTCTGTGGCCAATGTTGGGAAAGAAATGGTATTGAGAGAGGCTTTTTGTGTCTGACCACAAGTGACTTTCCTTTTGTCAGGCCAAGCTAAAACATGGCATAGCAGAGTTTGGCTAATTGCTATGCATTACTAGGAAATATCTTTCAATTTGAGATTTCTTTTTCCATATATGTTGGTTTTACAATAAATAAAATAAAGAGAATAACTGTATAAAGATTGCATTTGAGAGTTTTGTGCATTTTCAGCATGTGCATGTGTGTGTGTTTTAAGAATCTCAACATTCACTGTTTTTAAATCATACTTCAACTGTTTGTGCATTTTCTTTGTTGCTTTGGGAATGATGAATTGGAACTTCATTTATTAAACTTCTGTCACTGGTTAATTATATGTATAGTCTCATTAAATTTTTTTATCTCAGCGATTCAATAACTTATTTTTCAAGATTGTATGGTTCCCTCTGTTTAATCTCACTCAAATGGATTTTCTGTCACAATATGAAGAGGAATTTGGAAGTAAAAGCTAATATTAGTTACTCTAATTTTCTAATTTTTGTTAAGACTCTGCACATTGAGACTTTAAAGATATTACACAACTGTTTTGCAATTATTTCCTGCATTCTATCTAATTACATTTTAAAACCACAATATAAGTCCACAACATTCTTCCTGCATTAAGATCAGTAATTTCCAGTCTATATGTATCCAGTATAACTTTGTCACCCTGTTCTTGTATAATTAATAAAGTGTTAAATTGCATGTGTAACTAAACACATACATGTAAGGCTTAATAGATGGCTCAGTAATAATGAAGAAGTTTTTTTGTGGAATATTAAAGAAGAAAACCAATTCAACATATTTTCTTTTGATCAATCATTGGATACATTTTGAATGTCTGTCACCATCAAGTGACAAGAATCAAAACCTTAACTGTGTCACTACTCCCCATACTATTTACATTTAATCAAAGATTATATATGACACAGTTAGGAACAAGTGTTTGACTGTTGAAATGACTCATACCACCTCAAGAATACAATAGTCTTTTTAGGCAAAAGTTTAACATGGAATAATGGAATTTAGCTAATTGGGATATGACTATTCTTTGTATTTTATCAATGTCTCCAGAATTTTAGCTGAGTGATTCTAATTTAAGTAGATCTGTCCTCCTTGTCTAGTTTGTGTGGTTCTGTCCAGTAATTTATTAACTCTTTCATTCATATTTTTGTTCCCTAGCATTAGAATCAACATTGCTGTCTTTCCAGGGTTTTCTAATATATTCAAGGCCATTTTTGATAACAATTTTCTATATCTTATTTTGCTGCCTCTGTAGAGCCTAGATCTCTATGAGTGTTCACTTATGCATACCTGCATATAAGGAAGATAACATTTATTGTGCACCATGATGAGCTATAAGAAAATGTTTAGTAGCATTATACTTAGTTTTATTAGCTGTAGGGTTTTTTGTTGTTTGTTTCTGTTTTCAACATACTTCTATCAAAATAATTCACAGAAGGAAAAAGAGAAAGAAATACTACATGTATGACCTAAAGGTCATCTCATACATCCTACCATAATTAGCTGCTGGCTGTCTTCACCTGAGAGTAACTTCAAATCATTTCATTTCTATACATTTGACATGGTCAGCAGTTTAGATACTGGATTATTCCTTACCTAACCACCTAGTTCACTACCTAGTACTACCTAGGTTGTTATATACAATGAACCATCACAAAAATAATCATAAACATAAAATTGAACTGTGGAATTTATACCACAGTATTTCTACTAGCCAGAACCAGACATAGGTTTCCATACACAGAGAAAATAACACTGTTAAAGGACTAATAAGGGCTTTAAAAAGGTAGGGTAGGGAAGGCAATGGAAAGAGGGTTTCGAAGAAGGGGAGGGCTGTCATCACAATGTAAAGTAAATAAATTAATTAATTAATGGAAAATCACTTTTCCTATAGAATTATTTTATATAAAAACTAAAACTGCTTGAAGTTAGTTAATTTTAAAATCTAAGTTCGAAGTCTTTAAAACATAACAGCAGTAAGAGGTTTATAAAAAATGTGTTCACAACTCTATGTAAATTAAATTCACTTATCTATTTTAAAATATTATGTTTTTAATTATTATGTTATTAAACATAATTATTATGTTTTAATTATGTTAAAATAATATTCTCTTATCAGGATAAAGCTAAATATATTAAAAGCATGTTGTTAGGGATCTGGTTCCTAATTACATGAAGAATTCTACAAGTCCAAACTGAGGATCATTTGATGTGACTCCTCTGTAACCTATGTAAAGAAACAGCCTACACTCTCCAAGGTGTTTTTCTCTGTATGTCTTGTTACTTGCTGGGACGTCAGTCTTAGAACTCACTGCCAGGTGCCACTTCTCATGTGTTCTTACATTTCCTTTGGTTGATTCAGACATGGACATGTTATAGTACAGAGTGATCTTCAGTGAAACAACTTGACTGTATTGATACTAAATCACAATCTTCCCATATTCTGATAGGCTAAATCAAGGAAGGATCAGCATATCACTTTTGTTAAGAGAATTCAATTTCAAGTCATATATCCATTGATAGCATTCTGGGTATCAAATTTTACTTTTATTGATTTAATTTTAAAGACAGGGTTTCTCTTTGTAGCTCTAGATGTCCTGAAATTCACTCTGTAGAACAGTTGTTCTTGAACCCAGAGATCTCCCTGCTTCTGCCTCCCAAGTGCTGTGATTAAAGGCATTCACAATCAATTTTAGCATTATAAAATTAAAACTATAAAGAAAATTATATTTAGATAACACCAATAGATATTTCTGAAAACTAGAAATCCAGCATAGCAAAGAATCATGATGCTCATAATAAGCATCTTGCTGTAAAGTGACTAAGTGGATAATACTCTTTGGGTGATGCTTCTTTATGTATATCTGATATTTTATGAAAGGCTGTATCATGGGAAGAGTGGGTTGCTTCTTGGATGAGAGAATTTTTCTAAAGTATGGGTAGAAGTCCATGGTTGAAAAAGACAAAAGCTGGTGATTAAGTTAAACCAAGAACCACATTTGTTAATGTCACAAAGTGTTGATAAAATATTCAGGATTCAATGACAATCTGGTAGCATTCTAGGCACAGGAGGCTCAACTCTCAGAAGGGGACTTATAGGAAGAAAAACTAGGCAGATGCCATGGTAAAGTTATAAGTAGCCCTGAATATAATCCTAAGGAACTTTAATATCCAACAGCAATGATGAACATAATGATTGGCATTTAATCAAGATAGTATATTCATATACTATAGACTTTTCAACTTTAATCTTGTAGTGTAGAATAGAAAAGAAATATTGGGTCTTTGTGGAAACAGTAAGAACAATTAAAAGACAAATGATGTCTTCCAGACATAAAACCTTTAGCAACCTTAATATGACAATGGTGAAAATTGTGTGGAAAGGGAAATTGTCTTTGGCAATAAGTTAAATTTATCAGCAAAATGATGGAATGAAAACTAAATCTAGAATTTGTTCAGTTTTCTGGTAACTCTGTAGGTCTGTGTTGCATTGAATTGTGTGTAGTGGAGAAAAACAAATGGAAACCCAGAATAAGCACGATAAGTACAGCTTTATAAATGGCGAGCTGGAAATTGCCCATGGTTTTCATATGGACAGAGATGACAGATGTATGACTGATCTAACTTTCAGATAAGAGTGAACCAGTTGCCCTGGAACATCTGGTGAAACTGTTTGAGTAGAGTATTTGACTGATCTTGATACCATTTTCCTTCCCATTAATTACACATAATATTCTAAGTATGGTTTTATAATGACAATAATGCTCCCTTTAGTAAAATGAAAAAATCCCCATCTCTTTTGGTAAATGAGAAATTATGAGTTAAAATAAAGCTTAATAGTGAGATTCTCACAACTTTGTCCTCCTGTGTCTACCATGTGAGTTATCATATGGTGCCGTCAGTACTTTGTGTAGAAATGAAGAGGAATATGGGTCAGATACAGTAAGACTGTTGGTATTGAATGAGAGGATACGTATAAAATATTAGTCTATAGAGAGAATAAGTGAATCTATAGTAAATAAAATTAAATGGAAATCTCATAAACAATAATGAATGTACATTTCAAAAATTTCAAAAGGAGAAGTGAGTAAAATATAAAATCTACTTAATCATAATCTACGATGAAAAATTGTATGTAATGTCAAGCACATTCATATAATGCATTGTACAGAGTGAATCTCTTATACTTTACTGTTCTTTTTCTTAAACAATGGAGGACATGCTTTCCTGATCCTGGAGCAGATTCTTATGTGAAAGACATGATCAGCACTCCGCTAATGGCTATAATGCATGGGAAACAGATAACTTGCCTTGGCTCCTTAGCCTCTGGACCATAAACTACTCTAATAACTTAATAAAGCATCACTATACTATCTATGTATCTATGTATCTATTTATCTATGTATCTATGTATGTATCTATGTATCTATGTATCTATCTATGTATCTATGTATCTATCTATCTATCTATCTATCTATCTATCTATCTATCTATCTATCTATCTATCTACATATTCATATCTATCGGTTTTGTTCCTCTAGTGGTCCCTAAAAATATATCATTATTTAGAGTGGTGGGCATGCATAACATACTTTTCTGACTTTATTATATTAACTCTCTGAACCCTTCTCTTATTGCTCCTCCCACACATATATATGTACGTGTATATATAAATGTATACACGTACACATATATCGACTAAGAGCCTCTAATGAAGAAAACTGTGCTTTTGTCTTTCTTTGTGAGTATGTCTTGTCTGATTATCATCATTAGTTGTGTGTTTTTTTTTCTGCAAATAACATAATTTCATTATTCTTTCTGTTTGAGGCTCCAGTGTATATAGACATCACCTGTTCTTTATCTCTTTGCCTGCTGATGGACATTTAGGTAATTTCTATAGTTTGAGTCCTGTGAATAATGATGCTTTTTGTTTTGTTTTATTTTCAGTACTAGAGATTGAATCTAGGACCTTGGGCATGCTAAACAAGCAACGTAACACTGAGATGACTCCCTGCCATTTTCCTTTTTTCTTGTCTTTCTGTCTCTCTGTATCTGTCTGGTTTTCTCTGTATCTCTGTCTCTGTCTGTATGTCTCTGTCTCTGTCTGTCTCTGTCTCTCTCTGTCTCTGTCTATCTATCTATCTATCTATCTATCTATCTATCTATCTATCTATCTATCTATCTGTTTCTCTCTCTTTCTGTCTCTCCCTGAGTTCCTAATCCATACTTTGGAGTTACAATGTATTCTAAGAGGGTATTGAGTTTCTAATTCTCTGAATCTACAAGTAGTAAACATTTCATGCTTGCCGTTCTTGGTATTGTGGCACATCTCTTCTTAGATAATCACATTTGTGGATTCAGCTATGTTCTTTAAGGTAACACTTGAACCACTGAAAATAATTCTTAAGAAGTGCTCAGAAAATGTATTCCTGTAACCATTTTGTATGCATGTTTTCACACTGGATGACAGAATTTAAAGATTAATGGATTAAATTATTTTTAAAGATTTTTAATATTTAAGTAGAAAAGATCTTTAAAATCCCTCTGTAAGCCTCTCTCTATTTTAAAGGATACTTAACTGTTTAATGTCATATTTAATAGTAAAAATTGATTCTGTGAATGAGAGAATACATTACATATGCTATGTATATAATGTTGTGTGTATGATTTACATACTCCTTGGTATGGGTATGTGCACATATATGCTTTTACATATAGATGCCACAGGTTTATGTCATTTGTCTTGCTCTCTACCTGTGCTTGTGAAACATGGTCTCTACTAGAACATGAAGCTCATTATTTCAACTGAACCGTTTAGCTGATGAGCCTCTGAAATCTCTGACTTCCTGCCATTCTTTCCTGGTGTTTGGCACCAGACTTATGAACATGTTATGGATAGCCAGGTTTTTTTTGTGTGTGTGTGGGGTCTGAAGATCTGTACTTGGCTTCTTCTGTTTGTACAGCAGTCCTCTTTATCAGCAGGACCCCTGAGAAATAAGATTCTTAAGTACAACCCTATTTTTGATGTAAGTAATGTCAATTAAAACAACTTTAATTAAAACAACTAGAAAATGGTTTGGCATCAAGGTTTAATATTCACATTCATGGAAACATTTACTAAAGCATGTTCTATGGTTAAAGCCAAAGAGTTATCATCATTTCAGAAGAATAAGTAGGACACAGAGAGCTAACCCTACAAAGCAGATCTATCAACTTCCAATATTGCATCACCCGAAGAGTACAGTATCTGTTGCATGAATATGTTAAGAGATGTCTCCTTTCCTTTCTTTGAATGTGGTACTACTTGAAAGTTGACTGTGGATCATGTAACTATTATAGTCCATGGAGGTTGTTAGAAATGAAATATCATAGACTGGGCTCTTTAAACTTTCAAATTTTATTTCACTTAAGGAATCTGAAAATTCTGAGATTAAAAAGCAGGAAGTTACAACTCCTTCATTCACAAAATGCTGCCTTCTTGGTGTCTGCATCACCTGTGTTGGAATGAACAAGGAAGGAGCTTTCATAGGTCCATAAATTCTACTAATCAGATCTCTACCATTGTTTTAATGTCTTAAAGTTTCATAATTAACATACAAATGTATCTTTATTTTCGTTACTTTTTATCTGTGGAAAATATTTCAAAGATAATTTTCAAATGATAAAAATACCTCTAATTGTGGAAAATTCCTCATTATTTTCTTAGGATGATTTAATGGAGATAATAAATGAACTTATAAAGAAGGGGAAATAAGTTGTTCTTATGCTCAAGCTGCTTCTTGCAGAGCTTTATGTAGCTTGGAATATTTGAAATTATTAGGTAATTATTGCCCTAAGCTATATAACCAGCTTCCTAGCTTCTAGAGATATAATATTTCATTGATAGTATCATAATTCTTATGTACTTTATGCAATGACAAAATAACTGATTTTTTCCTCTCCTTAGAGCCAAATGGCATTTTCTGTCAGTACCAGACTAAGAACAACTCCACATCAGAGCTTATACCTGTGAAAAGAACAAATATGAAATCATGCAGAGGTAAGACCTGTCATCCCTCTTTAGGGATGTATATTATGCCTTTAAATTCTCACACATTTACAGAATACATATTGATAATATCCATCAACAATCACCCTATTTCCACTCATCTTCTTGTCCCACATCATCTTCCTGCAAGCTTTATGTCATTGTTTTACTCTTCTTTTTATGATGTTCTTGTTAATAACCTCTTGGGTAATTAGTGCTTCCCCTATGTGTGTGGAGGTGTGGCTGTCCACTGAGACATGAGAAACTAACCAAGAGCACAACGTTACCAAAGAAAGGGACTCTCCCTTCCTCAGGAGCCACCAAGAGGAAAATGATAGTAGGGGTAGAACGGGTAAAGAGTAGAAGATCCTGTGGAATGGAGAGCTGAGATGTTAGTGGAAGTTCTAAAGAAGTTGAAGGTATATGTAAAGGCTACATGGAAAACTACAATTTTTGAACCCAAAGAAAAAACTCAGTTACAAGGGATAGTAGAGTACAGCTAAAATGAAAACAGATGAGGTGAGGTATATACTTGGGGTTAAGTTAACCTCCTCTCCCTAATTTCCTCTATTGGTTGCTCATGGAAACTCGATGGTAAGGCTTTAGGGCAAAAGACACGTTGGATTGGGAAATCAACCTTAAACTGATCAGGAAACTTTCTCCTTGCTGGCTAGCCTGCACAGTGCCCAGGGGTGCTCTGCCAGTGGTAGGGTAGAAGTCCCTAACTCTTACAAAGAAGTATTATGGTACTTTCACTTTGAATGCAGACTTCAAAAACATAGGAATCAAGCTAAATTGATGGCATTTACAAATCCTAGAATTACAGCTCATAAACTGTGGGAAAGCGTGTATGGCAGAACATGCGTGCAGTCTCATCACCCTAGAGTTGGCAGGATAAGTATTAGAAGTTGCCTGTTCCCAAGATCCTTCCATCTGCACATACATAGAGATGGTAGACTGAGGTACATGAGACATTTTCTTTAAGAAAATACTGTTGTAAAGAAACTAGGCTGGGACAATTCAATTCATGATCAGAGAAAAAACATGTAGTGCTCTAATTAGAAAGCAAGCATAAGACAAATAGATAAGAAGAAAATAAGAGATTAAAATAATAGTAAGGATGTCTGAAAAAATCAAAGGGAATATAGCCATAATACTCATAAGTTGGTGCATCAATATTTATATACGGTTGAAGATATATTCCAAATTGTGCAGTGATTCTTCCAAGACCATTTCAAAATCCCAACAGCAGGCAGAAGTCCTCTTTTCAGTTTTCAGAGTTGTACAAGAGCTTCTCCAGCTTCACCAAACCTTACAGGATATTGATTTTGGCTTTGGTTGTCTCCCAGAGGTGGGAGAGAGATAGACCTATAGTTGAAGATATCTTGCACTTCAGATACAGGGCCCAGAGACCTCTGAGCTGGGACTGTTCTGAAGTTTTCCTTCCTGAGGACTAGCTTTTTTTTCTTTATTCTTTTTTACCAAAAGGTGTCATTCAGGATTGCATAGAAGGATAGTAACTAAGAGTCCAACCTGTATATCATGATTATAAATTACATAACACAATAATCCTAGCGTGCAATAGTGGAACCTTATAGGGAACCAATACTGCTCATTGGAATTAAAGTCTGCTCAAGAAGATAGAAATCTTGCTAGGTATTGGGAACCTAGGCAACTTCCAAGGATATTGAAATCCTAGATCTTGTAAGGGAACCTACAACTTTTACTTCAATAAACCACCGTAATAGTGGTGTAAAATAGTGATTACCTTATAATCAGGTAGGTATAGTTCTGATCTGAGTTCAATGAAGCGTATCATTGCAGAAGACAGAAAATGTTACAGGAGGCTATAGTCACCTAGGATGCAGAGTTCAGGAGCTCACTCGCAGCAGAAACATATATAAAATAGGTCATGCACCTAAGGATCAGGGAACATTACTAAAGGGTGTTAAAAAGATTTTGTAGTCCAGATAATCAAACTGCTCGCTGTGAAACTGGTCTCCTAGCTATACCCATAGAATCTCACTAAAATGTTTACCTAAACTTTAGTCAAACATGGACAACAATAGATGCATTGTTATAAATTGCAGAAGGGTCCAGGAGTTCTGAACTTAAGCAAAGGTGTCAAGAACCTAAAGAATGTGAAAGTGGGAGAAATAGCTTTCTCCAAGAAAGAAAAAATCAGTTATTTATTATAACAAAGGGCCAACCGAGACAACATACATACAGGTTACATTATTCATACATCTACATATGCATTGCATACATCTACTCTCCCATATACATGTTTAGCAATAATTAATTATAAGGCCATGAATTTTAATAAAGGTGAAATGGAGGTATTTAGGAACATTTGGAGAATGTAAGGAAAAAGAAGAATGGTATAATTATAACCTCACAAAATAAAAGAAATATTTGAAAAATAAAATTAAGCATGTGGGAGATGCACACCGTCATTAAGAAGGAAACTTATTGTCCATATCCTTCCAGTGCTGTTCTCTGAATAATCATTCTTCACTTTATGTTCCCATGCTTCTCTAAAAAATGAGGCTGAACTAATGGATGACTATATATCCTATCTCAAATTCCCTATCGTTTTAAATGAACACTATGAACTCGTGTCTAAATGAACTCTTAAGTCATTAAAATTAAAACCAACTTTCTTGAAAGGGAAAAGTTTTCAGACTTAGATTTAGGCAAGGAAAGGCACCATATGAGTACTCAGCAGAAGCATATGCTTTCTAAAGATAACGGCAAATTGGGCCGATAGCATCCACAGATGAGGCTAATTTCTTATCAGATATATTTTCACTTATCCTTTGTAAAAATAACCTATTGGGCCTATTTACATACTCTCTATCATTTTGAATGAGAATTAGAAATTAAAATACTGACATTATGGAGAAATACGAGGCATTGATACAAACAGGAAATGCATACATTTGTACATGAGTATATGAAGAATTTTGAATATATAAATTATATATGTGTATAAATATATGAGTACCTAAAAAATGGTTGTACTTTCAGGTTTGAGGTTAGATAAAACTAATCCAATTGTAGAGGTCACATCTCAAGTTAGCTGGAATAGGAAATGGGGGAACTGAGTTCAAGAAATCATTTAGATATGTTGAATAAAATGAAAAATACATATACTTTAGAATAGAGTATATTTATGTGGGTATAAGTTTTCAAAACTAATTGAATTATCAACCTCAAATGCATGGATTCTGCTAGATGCATGAAAGTCTAAATTTGTTTTAGAAATGTTTGTAATTTCATTAAAAATTAAATACTTAGATACATATTTTGCAAGAAATATCTGTAATGGAGTAAAATGATAACTGAGAGAAATTAAGACTATATTGAGGAAATGTACTGCATTTAGGTTTTTTTTTTTTTTTTTTTAGATATTTAAAACTAAACTTGAGCCTAACTGCTTTATTGAAATGACAGACCTGTTAAAAGAAAAAAACTGGAATATTAACATCATCATCTTCAAAACACCTGCTGTCTCCTGAATTTTTAATCTTAGCCATTCTGACTGGTGTAAGGTGAAATCTCAGGGTTGTTTTGATTTGCATTTCCCTAATGACTAATGAAGTTGAGCATTTTTTAAGACGCTTCTCCACCATCTGAAGTTCTTCAGGTAAAAATTCTTTGTTTAACTCTGTACCCCATTTTTAATAGGGTTATTTGTTTTCTGGGGTCTAACTTCTTGAGTTCTTTGTATATATTGGATATTAGCCCTCTATCTGATGTAGGGTTGGTGAAAAAACTGGAATACCCAAAACATAATCCACACATCAAATGAGGTACAAGAACGGAGGAGTGGCCCCTTGTTCTGGAAAGACACAGTGTAGCAATATAGGGCAAAACCAGAACCCGGAAGTGGGAAGGGGTCGGTGGGAGAACAGGGGGAGGAAAGGGGACTGATGTGACTTTCGGGGGGTGGGGGGCCAGAAAATGGGAAATCATTTGAAATGTAAATAAAAAAATATATCGAATAAAAAAAATTAAAAAAAAAAAGAAAGATATGTACCGGCCACTACTATGAAGATATTTTAATGACAACCAGAGATTTTAGTATATAAAGGGTCCACTGGAGCTGAAGGAGTTTGCAACTCCATAGGTAGACCAACAATATCTACCAACCAGACTCCCCAGAGCTCCCAGGGACTAAGCCATCAACTGAAGAGTACACATGGAGGGACCCATGGCTCCAGCTGCATTTGTAGCAGACGATGTCATTGTCTGGCATCAGTAGGAGGAAAGGCCCATGGTCCTGTGAAGGCTCGATTCCCCAGTGTAGGGGAATGCCAGGACGGTGTTGTAGGAGTGGGTGTGTGGGAGGTGGAGCACCCTCTTAGAAGCAGGGGGAGGAGGATGAAATAGGAGGGTTCTGGAGTGGAAACAGGGAAAGGGGATAACATTTAAAATGTAAATACATAAAATATCCAATATAAAATGAGCCCATTTGGCAAAAGTATTTGTGAAATCAAGAAGAAACTGAATTCAAATCCCTAGCACCCACTTGGCTCTGACCGTGTGTGACTATATCCCTAGTGTTTTACCTGGAGATGTGCAGCTTCTATGAGCTTGCTAGCCAGCCAGTCTAGGGGAAACTAGGAGTTGAATGAATAGTGAGAAACCCTGCAAAATATAAGATGGATAGCAATGGAGAAAAATACCTGATTTACTTTTTTGGTGTCTACATGTGCATCACAGGACCCAAGCACTACATATACCTATCAATATATATCGCATATACACAACTACATACACAACACACTTTATGTACACAAAGAAATATTTTCATCAAGTGCATCTAGAAGTGTATAATGTATACACTTTCTTATACACTTATACACATATTAATATAACAAGCAATGCATAAACTCAATCCATACCTCTGGACATGCATGCCCCATTTACTAAGGATAAGCTGTGTACCTTCATGCCTGTTGAAATTTGAAAAAGATAAACCTCTACAAGACACAGACATTATTATCTTTTTTCCTTGGGAGTAGGCACATTATTTATGATGAAATATAAAAGTTATCTATGAAATAAAAATAATAGTTGAATTCATTAAGGGTTTTAAATGCTGTTCAGAAAAAGTTATCAACAAACAGAAAAATCACAAACCAAATAAATGCAAAGAATTATTTGTGGAACAGGATATTGAGAGGGGATTTGTATGTAGAGTCCTTGTGGTATCAGAGATAAAGCTGAGCCTCGTCTTAGGGTAAGCATATACCAACATCCACTCAAGTTCTAGATTTATTAAATCTTAGTAACAGGCTATAAAACCTGAAATAATTCAGGAACAATGGCTGGAGAACTAAAATAAATATTTAATATCTAAATGACATATTAAGTATTTGTAAAGTCTGTAATCTGCAAAGAAGAAATTAAAACATCTGTGCATTTCAGGTGAATAAATCAAATTGATTGATAATTTCAAGTCAAATTGTTTAACAGTACACACACACACATATATGTGTGTGTACATATATATATATATATATATATATATATAATGTTAAAATACATCAGTCAATCATTTAAAGAAAGTTTTATATACCTATTGTCTCAAATAACTAAGCAGTAAAGCTTATAAGAAAGATATATTATGCATTTAAACTCTTATGCCTGAACCAGATAAGCACAACAATGAAATGAAACATATCCAAAATCTTGGAGTCCCACAGTTTAAATAAGCGATACAAAACCAGGAAACAAACCATGAGAACGACATGGAATTTAATCTTCACAAGTTCAAAAAGTGAGCAGCGGAAGGTCAAGAGACTGAAGGAGATTCATCATGCCTTCACAGCTCCACAAACCACCCGGGATGAAGATTGTTGCAATTTCGCCACTATCTCTCTTCCTATTGAGGTGAAGGGAGAGAAGGGCGCTTATGGGACTTTCGGGGAGTGGGGGGCTAGAAAAGGGGAAATCATTTGAAATGTAATTAAAAAATATATCGAATAAAAAAAAGTTTAAAAAAAAAGAAAATTCTTTAACACAAGTCAAGAAGAAGTAGCTGGGGTGGAAATAAAAACTTCTGAAAACGTCGAGAGCTTATGTTCGGTTAGGTGTTGTTTGACTCCTGTATTTTAAAGTTTGCTTCTGATGGTGTAACACACATTCAAGCTCAGCTAAGGTAAGATACAAGTAAGCATATATTCATAACTGTATGTGGTTCTGGTAGGTAAGTGTCTAGGTGTGGACATGCAGCTGAATTGCGGGATAAGTAGGAAATATCCATTCTCAGTCTGAAGCATTCATTATAACCTTCAGTCCCAGCAGGAATCATTAAAGAAAATGATGACTTATGAACCCAGGCTATAAGTCTCCCTCAGTTTAAATTTTGACATTTCCCTAAAACGGAACTGTTCTAAATTTGGGATAGGAGGAATTTTAAAATGGTAGAAATAAAAAATGTCAACTGTCATATTTTATAAGGAGAAAGGCCTAAAATACAAAAAGTTGTTCTTAACTAAGGAGTATTATCGAATTAATGTTATTAGAAAGGAACTCTAATGATTCAAATGAAAAGACTGACAGAATGGCAGTTCTCTTGTTTCCGAATCAATCCAAATGTTTCTCTGATTATTTGTTAGCATTCTTACTTTTTGTTTGTATTCTGGCTTTTCTGTTATTTTCCTTCGGTTTGATACAACTTTAATGCCCTTAAGTTTTAATTTTAGTCATTGTAGGGTGGGCTCTGTAACATTAGGTGACTCTGTATTGAATTTACAACACTTCTCCAGCCTCAGCCTCCCAAATGATGAAATTGTACATACCACCACCATATCTGGGGGAGAGTTACACTTTATAAAATTTCTTTCCTTTTCATATTGTCAACCTAATTTTTCTAGTCAGACTTTCTGTAGTATTCTGTGGTACTGGAAAAGCCAAGCCCGTACAATAAAATGTTTACAAAACTATACATCTCTGAAAATGTTAAGAGTGCTGTGAAGGGTAACTACTTAATAAGAGGAAAATCTTAGGGATTTTTGTCTCCTTGGTTAATGTGATATTACAATTAAAACACAGAAATTTGAAAAGGAATTCGGCACATCCTCGAGGTGTCTAGTATGACAAATTCACAAAATTGCTTTGAATGAAGGCATGAAGCATTGCACATTGCTGTAGAGTATGGTTTCATTTCTTGTTTAAACATTTTAGGAACACGTTTATGAATCCGTTTTATAGTGATAAAGGAGATGAGGTGTATATGACATCCAAAAAAAAAGGCTGTTTAACTGAAACATCTGTCATTTGTTGCTTCTGTAACAAGCTATGATAAATAATTGCTATTTATATCTTAGGAACCAAAAGATGGGACCAGTTTATTCCTCTGTAACAAAGAATACAGTAATGTGATAGTCAGTAGTCTCACAACTTTTGCATTAGTGATAACACTTTGGTAGTATGGTTTTTGAAGAGATTAAAGTATCTCTATTTTTATAATAGTCTTGCCCAGAAGAAAATGTTATTCTTAATAGACATACTCTTTGCCCATAACATTCTTGGTGCTTGGAGATTCTACTATCAATGCACACTTAAGATGTTACCGAATGCTTTAATATGTTTACTTATGTCATAAAAATCACAATAAAAATGCAGGGTAGCATAATAGCATTACGGTTAAACATTCTTTTTGCCAAGCAATATGAATAATTTCTAAATGTCATTATGTGATTAAGCAGTGAGCCACAACAGGTTCTATTGCCTTGTGAAGTTCTATAATAGGTGTTGAAATTGCCTCTCAACATCACGCCTGGGAGTATCTCTTTGAGATTTTTACATGATGATTTCACAGGGTTGTATAAAGGAATAAATGAAGTCATTAAAAAGCATTTTTCTTAGGTAAATGTAAATGCTTTCCATCACCCAGTGTGTACTCATTAAAGTTAATGCATTTCAAGGAAAATACTTCATATAGGATATTTTAGCTCTTTTTTTTTTTTCTTTTAAACTGGGAACTTGAAATTTGTTAAATTTGACTTATTTAAATGTAGTCTTGAAAAATAATGGGAGCAATTACCTTCTCCTCAATATCCAAGGTGACAGTTTATCAATCATAGTAGTGAATGCTTGAGTTTCTTCATAATGTATTTGAGGATGATTTTTCAATTTCCCCAATCCTCAAATTGCCTCTTGCACTGTGTGCCTTTGGGCATGCTCTCTTAGGTGTAAGTGAGACTTCCCTCACCCCAGTGGAAGACTGTGAAATTTTACCTAACATGGCAGCTACAATAGAGAAAGTGGACAAAGTGTATACAAACAGAAATATACAAAAGTTCCCAAAACAAAGATTTTTTTTAAATTGAAGCATACATCAGAAACTCCTGTCAAACTTACTTATTAATGATTGTGTGTATTAGTCACTGATGTTTAGAGTAACAAATCTGATAAAAATCAATATATGTGCAAAGTGAAATCATTAGATTTGCTTACAGAGTAAGACCTGAGTGGTGCATGGTACTGTGAGACATTGCAGAGAATGGAAATCTGGTACCTACAGAACTCTGACTCCAGAAGCCCACAAGACACCTGGAGAGCTACTGGCGTTCACCTTGATTGGAAGTCTGAGGAAGTTGGTCCCGTGCAGGAGTGAACTGAAACAAGACATGAAGCAAAGAGTAAAGCAAAACTAGAAAAAGTAAACATTTTCTTTATCCATAGAAGCCTTTAAATTTTTTTAAAATATATTTTGTAAAAGTACAATCACATGTATCCTCCTTTTACTCCCTCTAGTCTTTCCCATAAACCATCCCTTGTTTCCTTAACTCTTGATTCATATCCTTTGATTTGCGGCTATCTACTTCATTTAATGTCTTAAAGAAGACCTCATAAAGGAACACTCAGAAGTCTGAGGCTTTATTGTTTCTAGATCAGCAAAGTTGACAACTAAGATCAGCTATCAGAGGGCAAATTCTCCTCAGAGGGTAAATTTTCCTCTTCTGATATCTGTTTGATTTACTTCCCTTAAAATCTTGCCAGAAACAAACTCTTCTGTTTAATTTTGCCCATCATGTTTAAATCCTCACAACAATGCCCTCATTTTATTATCCACTAGATGCAGAGATATCATTGTCTACCACATTCTCCTCAACCCTTCTTGTCATTCTGTGGTCTAACATTTAATTACTTTCTGAGGTAAGGGAATTCTGTGGTAGACTTATTTCCTGCAAGGCTAATAAACCTTTTTTTAAAAAGACATACTTTTCTCAAAATTAATATCATTGAGAAATACCTCATGCCCTGCCATGCCACTACTGTTTATTCAATGAGATATTTGAACAATTTCACCAGAGTGTAACCAATACCATTGCATTTTACTTACTCAAAACTAGGAAAATTTGAAGTGCTACTACAATTGTTTTAATTTAAAAGGTCTAGAATGTCATGAATACGCATGGTAGTAATTGGGGCAAAAATGTAAATTATTTTAAGATAAAAAAGAAAAGATATTTATCTTTGTCCCAAAGATAAATACAATGGCTGTGCTCCTGTGGACATGTGTATTTCTTTCTGTGGCTATCAGATGCAAAGTCCCAACATTCATCCCATTGTGTCGACCAGCCTTGGGCAAACTATGTACTTTCATGGGAATAAATAAAAATTTACTAACTCTTGTTTTGCAACAATTGTTGATTTCTCTTCCTTACCTCATATATTTTATCAGATAACAGTTTCTGCTCTGGCTTGGTGGCATGTCCTTTTAATTATAACACCTGAGAGGCTGTGGTAGAGATGGATAGATATGTGGAAACAAGCTTTAGTTCTGGGTCAGCCTGAGTCACATAGTGAGAATGTGTATTAAAAAACATAAACAAAACCAAGCCTCATTAAACCCACTGATGTAACGCACACATCGTATCAAACCTGTTTTTCCTCTATCCTCATAGCCATTATTACTGAATTCTCTCCACCCTCTGCCCTTGATTGCTGTAATTCTATTCTTTTCCCCTATCTTCCTGATAGCAGCTGCTGAGCTGGTAATTTTGGACATCAACACAATTATAGCTACTTAAATTCCTCTGCATTTGCATTATGAAGTTTTTTTTCCTTTTGCACTGTTAAATTATACGGTCCTCAGAATGACTTCTAAGGCCCTTCATAACGTGGCTTCTCATAGTCTTCAGATTCTCAGTTCATTAACCTCTACCATCCTCAGCCATGGGCCACCTAAATGTAACATGGTATAGATGCTTCTTTACTTCACATATTATATTTTGTTTTATATATTGCCTATAAAACAATAAAACAAATGCATAAAATAAAATAGGGAGTGGAATATAAAAATAAAGCTAAATGGAGTCCACAATTACCTTGGAGATTACACTGGGAGAATAATGAAACTGTTGCAATATCTACAAGTATTAGACAAAATGGTGGCAAACCATAGAGGTATTTTAGGAGGGATAGTAGGGCAATAGCTACCTCTACCTTTATTATAGAAAATAAAACGATGGTGTACATAGTGAGATTGTGAGAAAATTGGTGAGAAAATTACAAGAAAAGAACATATTTCCATATGATAGTAGATTCAGACCTAGAAAGAAAACAGATAAGAATTTTGAAATTTTATTTTATTGTAATTATCATAGATTTCATAGTACCACTTAACATGTAAATATAGATAGATAGATGATAGATAGATTGATAGATATGTTTAAATTTCATTTAGAGCATAAAAATACAAGAGAAGTACCTGTAAGCCCCTCAACTTGCTAGAATGGCCAGACTCCACCCCTGATGAACTCCAATTGCCATGCTGTATCCACAGTACCCTCTAATCATCTCCCTGCAGCTCCTCCAGTCATAGGCATCCAACGTCCAAACAGAGTAAAAGCCCAAGCTCAGGAGTTGATAACTCACCAATCCCCATGCTGGAAATCTCCATCCTGCAAAGCTCCACTGTCCCCAGATACTCTATATAAACTCTGTCTTCTGCTTAGTTATCTGCTTCTAGCTTACAGAGGCAGCTAGCATTCTAGGATGTTCCCTCTTAATAAATCTTTTGCTTGAGATTTGTTTTGTGGTGTGACATTGCGGTATTCTTTGGTTCCCTTAAGAACTGTAATATTTGCATTGGAGAAGACTTTCTCCTTAGAGGTATAAGAACTTATTCTTTCTGGTAAGTTGATAGGATAAAGAACTAGGAAGAATCTATATAATCATCACCCATTAAAAAGAGTCAAAGATCCAGTGTGCTCAGGAAAATTCGACAAAACCCACAAGATCGGGTATTTATAACATGTTATGTTGGTTACTGACATTGGTATAAGGTGATTATGAAGTGATTTCAGAAAACTTTATAAATATTGAAAATCAAATGTAAAAGTCATTGAAAGCATACTTATAAAATCCCAGGGAAATAAAGAAATCAGGAAAACAATATCAGTGGAGTTAGACTGCCATACGAATCAACCTTGAAATAATAAGCCATGCGCATCTATCAATACCATCTATTTCTATTAAGTTATTTTTATGTTTAAATAGACTAAGGCTATTGGTTAATTGCTTAAATGGGAATAGAACATGAGATTGAGAGAATAATGTAATGATGTTGTCAGACCTTGCTAAAATAATCATGTAAAAAGAATCTGAGTGACTGTGAGAAAAAGTCAAGACACAAGACAAAAGTCTTGCAACATAAGTAACTCCAAAAGCATAAGATTGTTCATGGAATGTGCTTTTGTGTCCCTTCCACATGTAGCAGATAGTAGTGACTTCATTTCAGACTATTCATTACAGCTGGCTATTATTTGTTTATGTGCCTCTCTGGCACACATTTTTGTTGACATGCAGTTTTTCAGATATATGTGGCTTATCTTTCTGGTTGTGTTCTTTAATCACATGGCTCTTATTGACATGTAGAATATAAACAGTGAGACTAGAGATAGTCTAGTGCTCTGAATAAAGGTAACTACTGCATGAGAGTTTAATTGGCTTCACTTTTTTGCCCTTCTCTCAGTTCCTACGGCCTCCTGAGTGGTAAATAGGGTGTGTGATGAATAGACAAAAAAACCTGTTTCTTTAAAAGGGACAAAATGAGATTTACTCTACTATATATTGTCCTAAATATCATAGGAACAGATGGAATGGTGAATATATATAGATATACATATATATGTGTGTGTGTATATACATATACATATATATGTGTGTGTGTTCATGTGCATGTATGTGTATGTATACATACTTACATATACACAACTATCTATGTGTATATGCATATATTGTGGTTATATGCTATATATAAACATATAGTATATTATGTATTTTAAATGTACTATATAATATAGTATATATATTATGCATTTATAATGTATAACACACACACACACATATATATATATATATATATATATATATGATATTCATATACAAACAATTCTACAGATAAGCACTGTTTCTTCTATTTTTCCCTGAATTACTTTCTTCAAGGCACACCAGAGTCAGCTAATTTACTAAACAGTGGTACAATAATGTGTTGTGAATGAGCCTGTTGCTGTTTGCATTTTGATGCTAATTTCACTCTCTGGGAGGGGCTGCAGACAAGGAGTGTCTGCATACTCAGGTGACTTCATGTGAACCAATCCCCTAATGAATAATGGAGCCAATCACTGAGTGAGTAGGAAGGACTTCCAAGCTGGACAGAGGAAGAGAGCAAGCAGGAGAGAGTTAGACCTTTTTGGACTGGGGTAGTGTGAGGACAAGATGTAACTCCTAGTGTCCCCAGGTTTCAATTGCAGATCCATCAGGATTTGCCACCAGAGGATTTAGATTTAATCAGGCTTACAAGATTAGGAGTTTAGTTGCTGTGCCCAACGATTGAGTTACAGTCATTTCTGAATGAAGTTTGTGATGTGTTTTTCTTCACACAGCAGCTTGTCCAGGTTCAAGAAAGTTACTGTGGCAAAGTGTGGCTTTTCCTGAGGTGCATCACAAAGGCCATAGGGGATTTGAAGCATGGGGTTGGCTTGGAAGTGACACTGCAGCATGAACTTAGCAAGCTATGTTGAAACATTTCAGGAGTTCCAGGCTGGAGATAGGAACAGGTAGGCCATTGCCTGACAGTGCATGACTGGCCAGACTCCTGGAGCAGAAAGTAGACAGCACAAGTGCAGAAACTGCCTGTTATTTTTTAATATTTCTCACAACAGTAGTGGCTCAGCAGAAGCTTTCACTGTTTTCTCAGAGGACCAGTTCTCTGTTCCAAACACCCACATTTGGCTGGTCACCACCACCTATACCTTGAGCTCGAGGAGATTTCATATTATTTATAACTTTTGTAAGCATCTGTACACACACACACACACACACACACATTTAAAAATATGTATTTTTACACACCTCAAGGTTACAAACCCCCAAAAATGTAACCTTTAATGGTTTTACCTATGATTGATGCTAAATTCATAGTATCTTTGCCAAACATACTTTAAACTCATTATGTACTTTGAGATCTTCTCATGATGGATATAAAGTATAAAATGAATTTACAAATCAAATGAATAAGATTTTAACAACATTGCATTATTAACTCCCAGTTAATTAATAAGAATTCAAAAATACCTGCATGTAAACAGAAGGGCTTGCATTTTCTTTTATTACCAATACTGTGTCCTTTGTCAGGTATTCTCCAGAGGTCAAGAACAGTGGATGCCTATTAATTACTTCTGAAATTACTGCTTTCCTCAGGAGAGACAGCATCTGGGAATGTGGACTCTAGCATTTATGTGCTTCCACAAAAAGCAAGTGTCTTCAAATAGGTTTACAGCCTGAGTCCTGAAAATAATCACTGTGAGAAATGATGCAACATTTCTTGACAAGTTTCATTGTTCCTTCTTAGTTACATGCACACATTTATTAAATTATTTTTCTTTCAGAATCATTCACACATTGATGGCAGTTAGATGAGAAAATCACAGAGATTTATTACTTTCAATGGATCCTTTGTTTCTTGTTAAATATAGGAAGGCCATCTTCATGTCACCATTTTGTAATTTGTTTTCTGAGTAAATGAGTATGGCAGAGACAAAGGCTTCAGAAGTCTCTTCCATTTTCATCTTTTACAGAGAGACAATCAGAAGAGTGGCTTTTGAAATTAATGTGCTACTAAGTACTGTTATGATAAAGTGCAAATGCATTTATGTTGATTTATGAGCCTGCTTACAATTTTATTACATAGACAATACTGCATTCTCTGGAAACTGGCTGTAAAACAAGGAATGGATACATCACAGGTATTGACTTGTGAACCCATGTCACTAGCACAATATCAAAAAATATTTCAGTATATTCATAGCTGGTTATAAATTGTCCTTTTGTGTTATATTTAAGTTTTTAAAAAAAATTCATAGTTTCTAACGTAGATTTGTAAACAAAAGCCATAATCCTTAAATTTAAGGTATAGATGTAGTGATAAATGCTATCAAATAATAGCTCAACATGTTTGTTCTGAAAGGATTACAAGATAAAATGATACACATCTTTTATTTCGTATACTGAGGCATACAAAGTACTAAGAACAAAATCTACAGCAATGTTAAAGGCCTTGAAGAAACATGAAAAAGACTTCTGGAAGAAGCAGATTTCAGCACATTGAAAGAATGTAAAATCTAAAGTGCAAAATGCACATTATGCAAATAACAAGACAATTAGCAAGCTAATAAGGAGAAATGCAGAATTTCAAGACGTTATGGAACAGAGTTTTGATGTTGTTCATGAAACCTTAGAGAAAGCAAATGATATAGTCACTCATATTTTAGAGTCATTTTAGTGTAATTTTAAGGACACTTATTCCTTTTACTGAAAATTTTATTATCCAAATATAATAACAATTTGAATTTTTAAGAAAATAGTTAATTAAATGTTTTAATGGTTTATCTTTCTTGTTTAAAAAAAAGATAGTGTTGGAGAGCATTTTTAAAAATATACACATTGTATGATTATTACTGGGAAGATGTGAACTGATATTTATTTATTCAGTCCAGATTAGGAAATGATAATAGAACAAAATTATAATATTTATAGCATTCAACTTGGTGAATTAGAAGTTTGTTGGGATGACTTGCAGGAACACAGGTGAGAAGTTACATATAGGAAAATGTGTGACTCAACTATGGCTGTATCACCAAAAACCCACACCAGCGTGGATGATGGCACACTAATATCTTTTCAGCATTTCTTCTTGTTTATTTAGTTGTGAGAAGAATGAATATTGAGAAACTGGAGTGTTTCGGGAACTTCCTGAACCTTTTGAATTGACTATTTCCTGATTCTTTTTGCCACCTTTTTCTTCCAGAAAGAGGAATGTTGCTTTGAGATAACATTCTGTGTAGTCTAGATTGCCCTATAACTAGTCTGCGGACTGTAGGCATACTGTTTTGCATGCTCTATAAAGTTTACCTTTAGGTTATTCAAATGCTGGTTTCTCTCCCTTCATATCTTGTTTGGATCTAGATGTGGCATTTTAATGCTTATACCAAGACTGTTGTGTTCCAAGTTTGTGTAAACAGATCTTACCATTTATAGTCTACCCTGTTAATAAATACTGATCACCTAATGACTGGGCAGAATAGAGATTCAGGTTAGACATCTTCTAGTGAGAGGAAGGAGATAGGGAAATGCACTGGGATGATGGAGAAATGAGAGCCATGAAGATGGGCTCCTAAATGCCAGCTCAATAATTAATATGCAAATATGAGATTTGGCTAGGGGCTAGCCAGATTAACATAGAAATGTAAGGAACATAATTTAATTGCTCAGCTATTGAGGTGCAATTTTAAATAAGTCTTGGTCTCTCTGTGAAGTTATTAGAGATTAGCATAAGGTAAAATATATATAGCTACCAGATTAATTCATTTATATTAAGAATAATTCATTTATAGCAGACCAGAGTGACACCAAACTCAGAGATTTACATCCCTGTTTCTGAATTCTAAGTCCCAGAATTGAAGGTGTGAACCACAGCACTCAGATTTTAAATTTTCTTGTGTTTTCTTGAAGTTTTCCTACAAGATTAAATGGTTCGATTCAGAGAAACTTGATATGCAACCATATATTCTAGAGGATGTAATATTTAATAAGACTATCTGGCAATAAAAGTTGTGATGATTATTTGAATATGATATATTACACATTTTAAAACATTTTAATTGATACATAATATAAACTTTCCTTAAAGCACTTTAGATTATGAAATTGTCAAATCCTGAGAAGCAAATTTTTTTCATTTTCAATTAACACTAAGATGGACATGTTACTATTTTCCAAGTCTATTCTCTTCTCCCAAGACTGAAGAGAAGCTGCTAGCTTTATTGTAAGTTAGCTTTGATCACCCCATAATATGCTATTTAAAATGTTTATACATTTTATATAATGTATAAACATTATATAATTCTCATTAATGGAGAAATGGGAGATTATTACTTTGAGAAAATTTATAGTATATAAATATATTCAATATATAAAATATAAAAATATATAATATATTTTTGGAGATTACATATATACATATATGTATATGTGGAGAGAGAAAGACAGACAGAGATGGAAAGGGAGAAAGTTTCAACTAAAATCACAATACGTCATGAAAAAATTGTAACCAATTCTATGCTATTGAAATGCAAAATGTCATTTCCAGAACCAGGTCTCCAGAGAATGTTTCTTTCTGTATTCTTCCCACTCCTTCATATAGCCCAGTGACTTGGTGTCAGTCATGCAGATGAGAGGGTTGTTCTAAGACAACATAATGCATTATCTTAGTACCCAATTCACCATGTGTCACAGAGCCACTCCATAGACATATATGACAACCTTACAACTCCCTTTGCTTCTGATAATAATTCCTTCTGCTTGCTGTTTTCATTCTTTGTCTCCTATTTTTTTTTTTTTTTTTTAGCTTGGATTCTACAGTCTCTGTGTAATTTTCTTGCTCTTTCCTATAAAAAGTGAGCAGGACAAAATCTACCCAGGAGTCATATTATAAGAACCAGCTTGTCAACTCTGTTATATTTCCCTTATTTCAGGAATGTCAGTAGCTCCAGATTATAGGTCTATTTCCTGCCATTTGACAAATAGAACAAAGAAAACACAACATGGGTCAAGACCTAAGACAGTCCATTATAGATACTTAGAAATAAACCTTTGTTATGACGAGCCACTGAGATTTGAAGTTGGTATATTCAGTATTATTATTGCCAATCTTGGCTAATGAAAAATAGTGGCCCTGACTGTGGTTGATACAACTCCATTTATTTACTTCACAGTTTAATGTATTTCACTGGAGTAAAATAAGAGGTAGAATATTCTATTATTTTTGAATATGAAACATAATAAAATTGTACATACTATGGAACATAAAATCTTTTGTTTTACAGATATGTATAAATGCTGTTTATTCTCCAAATTTAAAGGAGAAAAAAATCCCATTCAATTGAGAATTGAGTAAATCAGTTATTCAGGTTGAATAACTGAATAAAATAGAAGTACAATGAGAAATGCTGAAATTTAAAATGGGGCACTGTATTAAATTAGATAATTAATTAAATTATCTAATTAATTAGATAATAGAGGATAATACAGGAGAAGAGTTACTTAAAAAATAAAAGACATATATTGGAAATGATAACGATGGAATGATTCATCCCGGGACAAAGGCAAAGCTGAGAAGCACATGATGCAGTTCCTCTACTACAAATATTAAGACAGGTTAGGGATGAGGAAGGAACTGGAGAAACTACTGAAGACATCACTGTGCATGTTTCCCACAGTCACTGATGAAATTAAGTATAATTTAAGGAGAAAATAGAGCCGTATAAGAGCAATAGACACTCTGAATACCATGAGTAGTTAAATTGCTTACAATTTTTACCATAAACAGAAAGGGGCAAATGTAGAGGCATTGTAATACAGCAACATGGGTGCTCTGACAAGGGATCACATGAAAGACAAATGAAAGGTCCATGCTGGAGTACATCCTGCTGGAGTACAGACATGCCCTTAGCATCCACATTTAATCCCAAACAATGAAGGTCAAGTTAGATTGCAGAAAGAAGTGGCCATGCTTAAAAGAGTGATAATTCAGATATACTTTAGACAAAGTGATTTACTAAAGAAAGACTTGGCAGAATAAGTCACGTAAAGGATATGCCCAAATCACAGAAGAAAAGTCAAGTAAAAGAGACAACTTAAGAAACAGTACAAGAAAGGAAGAGGAGGCACTTTTACTGGGACAGTTTTATCAAGACAAGTTGCAGGTGAAAACAAAAAGAGCCATAGAAAGAGAGGGATCCAGAAGATTAGAAAAGATTGCCAGAGTTAGTTTAAGCCTAATCAGATCAATTCAGTGAGAAGCTGAGAGAAGACAGTTTGAATCCATCAGCTGGAAGAGTAGGGAGGAGCCAGAATAGCTGAGTTGACTCAGACGGCTAAAGTTCAGAAAGAACTAGAAAGGGTGAGCTTATTCAGCAGTAAGCCTCCACCATGACAACTACATTTGAAAACTAAAAGTTACTTGTACAGTTTCCTCTCTGTGAAAATATAGAAACACAGTTTTATACTTGACTATAAGAATTGACTAATTTTACAAGATTTTCTTTTACTTTTAATAATTTGTGATTAATTGAACAACACAAAGAGAGAAAATACAAGCAAAAAATTCTAAATATGTGAAATAAAAAAGTCACAATTTTCAAATTAACCATTTAAGTAGTCAATCTGTTTCTGTATCTCTTTCTGACCAGTAATTATTGACCTGCATTGTGTGATAACTTGACTTATATTATAAAATAGTTTTCCTGTGGTAAGGATATTTCAAAGTAACTTATTTTTTCTCAGAAAAACATCATACATAAAATCAATCATTTGGCTTATATTTAATAATTTGTAATATTTCTTTTCCATAGCAATATACTCATAAAAGAATGTTAATGTTTGCAGGTAATTTCATTACGATTAAACACAGTACTTTTTATTAGTCTACAATTTTTCCAAACTGTATGAATGGACCACTAATATATCTCATTCAGAAATCTTACAAATATTTCTTAATGAGCTTTTGAGCCTCAAGTCTGAATTGTTGTTTTATGAGATGTTAGAATATTTTTTGACGAAGAATGCCAAATACTTTTCAATTTTATTTTTTCAATAATAATATAAAACCACTCACTTGAGTTATATACTTGAAAATAACTAGATAATTAGTTAATAAGTAATCATGTTGATACTATTTTTATCATTTGACAGTATAAAACTTCAAATTCTTCTTGTATACCCCTTTAAACTGTTGATATTTTAAAATGTATTTTAGTAATTATCAATGGTATTGAGAACTTTTCACATGTACTGGGCTCCTCTGATGAGATGGAATGTATACTTCAAATTTGGTAGGCTTGCTGCCATCTTTCTTTTCTATATTTCTTTTTTCTATACAGTAGCTGAAATCAAATTAGTTCACCATAATAAAGCAAATACCCATTTCCTGAGGCTCTATGTACAACCTGCTTCATACAGCAAGTACCTAATATTTGTAGATCTTTTCCTAAAGTATCTTCTCTGTTTCCATTACTTATTTGTCAATCACACATGAAAATCTTTATATCTTTGATACTGTAGAAGAGGGACACGATTCCTTAATTATTTTTATGTTCTGTAGAGATGACATGGATTTTTTTTGTTGATTCATTTAAATGTTTGCACATATGTATGGCATGGTGTTCATGTAGAGGTCTGAGGAGAACTTCCAAACTATCTTTTTGGCACATATTTTTTTTCTTTTTTTTTTTAATTTTTTTAAATTTTTTTATTCGATATATTTTTTATTTACATTTCAAATGATTTCCAATTTTCTACGCCCCCACTCCCCAAAAGTCCCATCAACCCCCTTCCCTTCCCCTGTTTTCCCACCCAACCCTTCCCACTTTCCTGTTCTGGTTTTGCCCTATACTACTATTTATGGAGATTAAACTCAAGTCAATAGGCGTGGCAGCAATCATTTCCTCCTACTCTACCATCTCATCAGTGTTGAACTTGATAGTCTTGAAACTCGATTTTCATATGAATATAAAATGAATGATGGTTTTCATCAAAAATGCTACATAGTTATTAAGATTGAACTGAATATGTATATAGAGTTTGGTAGATAACATGTTGATGATACAGAGTCTGAAAAGTATCAACATATTCATTATATGTTTAATGAATATTTGTTTAATGTATATATTTAAGTAACAAGCAACAAAGGTTTTCATTTTGTGGGAAAATAAAAGAAAATTTACATTTTACACACATGTTTATTTAGTCTTAGTACAATTTTAAAGTGTTATTGATTTTATTACTGAAATGGAGAGAGTTAGAGATACATCATGTTTTGATTTTTAAGCATTAATACATTTTAATAGGCAAAGTCATATAAATGGTAAATAATGACAGGTACCTTATAAACTTACATTTCTTTTTTTAAATATTTTTATTTTCTATATTCTTTGTTTACATTCCAAATGATTTCCCCTTTCTCGGATTCCCCCTCCCCATATGTCCCATAAACCTTCTTCTCTCCATCCATTCTCCAATCACCTCCCTCTTTTTTTTTCTCTGTCCTTATATTCCCCTCCAATGCTAGATCAATCCTTTCCAGGATCAGGACCTTCTCCATACTTCTTCATGGGAGTCATTTGTTATGCAATTTGTGCCTTGGGTACTAAAGGCTTCTGGGCTAATTAATATCCACTTATCAGAGATTGTATTCCATGTGTATTCTTTTGTGACTGGGTTACCTCACTTAGGATGATATTTTCCAGATCAAACCATTTGCCTAAAAATTTTGTGAATTCATTGTTTCTAATTGCGGAGTAGTATTCCATTGTGTAAATATACCACATTTTCTGTATCCATTCCTCCTTTGAGGGGCATCTGGGTTCCTTCCAGCTTCTGGCTATTATAAATAAGGCTGTTATGAACATAATGGAACATGTGTCTTTATTGCATGCTGGGGAGTCCTTTGGGTATATGCCCAGGAGAGGTATAGCGGGGTCCTCCGGAAGTGTCATGTCCAGTTTTCTGAGGAACCACCAGACTGATTTCAAAAGTAGTTGTACCATCTTACAGCCCCACCAGCAGTGGAGGAGTGCTCCTCTTTCTCCACATCCTCACCAAAACCTGCTGTCTCCTGAGTTTTTGACCTTAGCCATTCTGACTGGTGTAAGGTGAAATCTCAGGGTTGTTTTGATTTGCATTTCCCTAATGACTAATGATGTTGAGCACTTCTTAAGGTGCCTCTCGGCCATCCGAATTTCTTAGACAATTATTCTTTGTTTAGATGTGTACTCCATTTTTAATAGGGTTATTTGGTTCCCTGGGGTCTAATTTCTTGAGTTCTTTGTATATATAGGTTATTAGCCCTCTATCAGATGTAGGGTTGGTGAATATCCTTTCCCAATTTGATGGTTGCCATTTTGTCCTTTTAACAGTGTCCTTTGCCTTACAGAAATTTTGTAATTTTATGAGGTCCCATTTGTCAGTTCTTGACCTTAAAGCATAAGCTATTGGTAATCTGTTCAGGAACTTTTCCCACATGCCCATGTCCTCTAGGGTCTTCCCCAGTTTCTTTTCTATTAGTTTCAGTTTGTCTGGTTTTACATGGAGGTCCTTGGTCCACTTGGTGTGAAGTTTAGTACATAGAGATAAGAATGGATCAATTTGCATTCTTCTGCATGCTGACCTCCAATTGATCCAGCACCATTTGTTGAAAAGGCTATCTTTTATCCACTGAATATTTTTGGCTCCTTTGTCAAAGATCAAGTGACCATAGGTGTGTGGGTTCATTTCTGGATCTTCAATTCTATTCCATTGGTCCACTTGTCTGTCACTATGCCAATACCATGCAGTTTTTAACACTATTGCTCTGTAGTATTGCTTGAAGTCAGGGATACTGATTCCCCCAGAATTTCTTTTGTTGTTGAGAATATATTTAGCTGTCCTGGATTTTTTGTTATTCCAGATGGTTTTGAGAATTGCTTTTTCTAACTCTGTGAAGAACTGAGTTAGGAATTTGATGGGGATTGCATTGAATCTGTAGATAGCTTTTGGCAAGATGGCCATTTTAACTATATTAATCCTGCCAATCCACGAGCATGGCAGATTTTTCCATTTTCTGAGGTCTTCTTCAATTTCCTTCTTCAGAGACCTGAAGTTCTTGTCATATAGATCTTTCACTTGTTTGGTTAGAATCACACCAAGATACTTTATATTGTTTGTGGCTATTGTGAAGGGTGTCATTTCCCTAACTTCTTTCTCAGCCTGATTATCCTTTGAGTATAGGAAATCAACTGATTTGTTTGAGTTGATTTTATAACCAACAACTTTGCTGAAGTTGTTTATTAGCTGTAGGATTTCTCTGGTGTAGGTTTTCGGGTCACTTAAGTAGACTATCATGTCATCTGCAAATAGTGATAATTTGACTTCTTTCTTTTCAATTTGTATCCCCTTGACCTATATATGTTGTCTAATTGCTCTAGCTAGAACTTCAAGTACTATATTGAAAAGATATGGAGAGAGAGGACAGCCTTGTCTAGTCCCTGATTTTAGTGAGATTGCTTCAGGTTTCTCTCAGTTTAGTTTGATGTTGGCTACCGTTTTGCAGTATATTGCTTTAATGATGTTTACGTATTGGCCTTGAATTCCTGTTCTTTCCAAGACTTTTAGCATGAAAGGATGCTGGATTTTGTCAAATGCTTTTTCTGCATCTAATGAGGTGATCATGTGGTTTTTTTCTTTGAGTTTGTTTATGTAGTGGATAGCATTGATGGATTTCCTTATACTGAACCATCCCTGCATCCATGGGATGAAGCCTACTTGATCATGGTGGATGATAGTTTTGGTGTGTTCTTGGATTCGCTTGGCAAGAATTTTATTAAGTATTTTTGCATCAATATTCATAAGAGAAATTGGCCTGAAGTTCTCTTTCTTTGTAGGATCATTGTGTGGTTTTGGTATCAGCGTAATTGTGGCTTCATAGAACGAGTTGTGTAGAGTTCCTTCTGTTTCTATTTTGTGGAATAGTTTGAAGAGTATTGGTGTTAGTTCTTCTATGAAGGTCTGATAGAACTCTGCACTGAAGCCATCTAGTCCTGTGCTTTTTTTGGTTGGGAGATTTTCTATGACCCTTTTTATTTCTTCAGGTGTTATGGGACTGTTTAGTTGACCTATTTGATCCTGATTTAGTTTTGGTGTCAGATATCTGTCTAGGAAACTGTCCATTTCCTCCAGATTCTCCAGTTGTGTTGAGTATGGCTTTTGTAGTAGGATCTAATGATTTTTTGAATTTCCTCAGTTTCAGTTGTTATATCTCCCTTTTCATTTCTAAGTTTGTTAATCTGGATACTGTCTCTGTGCCCTTTGGTTAGTCTGGCTAAGGGTTTATCTATCTTGTTGATTTTTCTCAAAGAACCAGCTCCTGGTTTTGTTGATTCTTTGTATGGTTCTCTTTGTTTCTACTTGATTGATTTCGGCCGAGTTTGATGATTTCCTGCCTTCTATTCCTCCTGGGTGAAATAGCTTCTTTTTGTTCCAGGGCTTTCAGGTGTGTCATTAAGCTGTTAGTGTATGCTCTCTCCATTTTCTGTTTGGAGGCACTCAGGGCTTTGAGTTTTCCTCTTAGCACTGCTTTCATTGTGTCCCATAGATTTGGGTATGTTGTGTCTTCATTTTCATTAAGTTCTAAAAAGTCTTTAATTTCTTTCTTTATTTCTTCCTTGACCAAGGTATCATTGAGTAGAATTTGGTTCAGTTTCCACATATATGTGGGTTTTCTGTTGTTTTTGTTGCTATTGAAGACAACTTTTACTCCATAGTGATCTGATAGGAGGCATGGGATTAGTTCGATCTTCTTTTATTTGTTGAGGTCTGTCTTGTGACCAATTATATGGTCGATTTTGGAGAAGGTACCATGAGGTGCTGAGAAAACGGTATATTCCTTTGCTTTAGGATAGAATGTTATATATATATATATATATATATATATATATATATATATATATATATATATGTTAAATCTAATTGGTCCAAAGCTTCTATTAGTTTCATTGTGTCCCTGTTTAGTTTCTGTTTTCCTGATTGGTCCATTGAGGAAAGTGCAGTGTGGAAGTTACCCACAATTAGGTGCAATGTGTTAGGTGCAATGTGTGCTTTGAGCTTTAATAAAGTTTCTTTTATGAATGAGGGTGCCCTTGCATTTGGAGCATAGATGTTCAGGATTGAGAGTTCTTCTTGTTGTATTTTTCCTTTGACCAGCAAGAAGTGTCCCTCAGAGTCTCTTTTGATGACTTTGGGTTGAAAGTCAATTTTATCTGATATTAAAATGGCTACTCCAGCTTGTTTCCTGAGACCATTTGCTTGTAAAATTGTCTTCCAGCCTTTTACTCTAAGGTAGTGTTTGTCTTTGACCCTGAGGTTTGTTTCCTGTATGCAGCAAAATGTAGGGTCCTGTTTACTTATCCAGTCAGTTAGTCTATGTCTTTTTATTGGGGCATTGAGTCCACTGATGTTAAGAGATATTAAGGAATAGTGATTGTTACTTCCTGTCATTTTTGATGTTATTTTTTAAATTTGATTGGTTAACTTCTTTTGGGTTTGATGAGAGAAGGTTAGTATCTTGCTTTTTCCAGGGTGAAGTTTCTCTCCTTGTATTGGTGTTTTCCTCCTATTATCCTTTGTAGGGCTGGGTTTGTGGATAGATATTGGGTAAACTTGGTTTTGTCATGGAATATCTTAGTTTCTCCATCTATGGTGATTGAGAGTTTTCCTGGGTATAGTAGTTTTGGCTGGCATTTGTGTTCTCTTAGAGTCTGCATGAGATCTGCCCAGGATCTTCTAGCTTTCATAGTCTCAGGTGAAAAGTCTGCTGTGATTCTGATAGGTCTTCCTTTATATGTTACTTGGCTTTTCTCTTACTGCCTTTAATATTCTTTCTTTGTTTAGTACATTTGGTGTTTTGATTATTATGCGATAGGAGGTATTTCTGTTCTGGTCCAGTCTGTTTGGAGTTCTGTAGGATTCTTGTATATTCATGGGCATCTCTCTCTTTAGGTTAGGGAAGTTTTCTACCCCAATGTATACTCTTTTGTTGGTGGTTTAGTCCCTGGGAGCATTGAGGGGGTTTGGTTGTTTGATATTGTTATTCTTCTTATAGGGTTGCAAATAACTAGAGCTCCTTCATTTCTTGCACTAATTTCTTCATTGTGGTCGCCACACTCAGTTCGATGTTTGGCTGCATGCATCTGCTTCTGTATTGTTCAGGCTTTGGCAGAGCTTCTCAGGGGACAGATATATCAGGCTCCTGTCAGCACACACTTCTTGTCATAGATCCCTAAGTGGGGCAGTCTCATGATGGCCTTTCCTTCAGTCTCTGCTCCACTCTTTGTCCCTGAATTTCCTTTTGACAGGAGGAATTCTGAATTAATACTTTTGAGGTGTGTGGATGCACCTCTCCCTCAATCAAGGCGGGGGGATGGGGCTGTGTCTATTTACTGGATATGGTCTCTCTAGGTTCTATCATCCTTTCATTGAGTATTTTGGCTAATGTCCTCCCTGTTGGTTCCTGGAACCTCTTTGATCCCTGGTATCTGGGGCTACCTACTCCTCCTTCAGTGCTATACACCTCAGTTCCATTTCCTGACCCTCTGTCCCTCTTCCCCTTCCCCTCCCATATGTGAACCACCCTCCCTTTTCCATCCCCTGCCCTCTCTCATCCTCTTCTCCCTCTACTTCTTGAGATTATTTTCTTCCCTAATTTGAGTAGGACTGTAGCATTTACACTATGGTGTGGTCTTCCTTCTTGGGTTTCATATGATCTGTGAGTTATATTTCTAATATAAATGAGATTTTTTTTTTTTTTTTTTTTTTTTTTTATTTTTTTTTTTATTTGATATAATTTATTTACATTTCAAATGATTTCCCCTTTTCTAGCCCCCCCCCCACTCCCCGAAAGTCCCGTAAGCCCCCTTCTCTTCCCCTGTCCTCCCTCCCACCCCTTCCCAGTTCCCCGTTCTGGTTTTGCCAAATACTGTTTCACTGAGTCTTTCCAGAACCAGGGACCACTCCTGCTTTCTTCTTGTATCTCATTTGATGTGTGGATTATGTTTTGGGTATTCCAGTTTTCTAGGTTAATAACCACTTATTAGTGAGTGCATACCATGATTCACCTTTTGAGTCTGGGTTACCTCACTTAGTATGATGTTCTCTAGCTCCATCCATTTGCCTAAGAATTTCATGAATTCATTGTTTCTAATGGCTGAATAGTACTCCATTGTGTAGATATACCACATTTTTTGTATCCACTCTTCTGTTGAGGGATACCTGGGTTCTTTCCAGCATCTGGCAATTATAAATAGGGCTGCTATGAACATAGTAGAGCATGTATCCTTATTACATGGTGGGGAATCCTCTGGGTATATGCCCAGGAGTGGTATAGCAGGATCTTCTGGAAGTGAGGTGCCCAGTTTTCGGAGGAACCGCCAGACTGCTTTCCAGAGTGGTTGTACCAATTTGCAACCCCACCAGCAGTGGAGGAGTGTTCCTCTTTCTCCGCACCCTCTCCAACACCTGCTGTCTCCTGAATTTTTAATCTTAGCCATTCTGACTGGTGTAAGATGAAATCTTAGGGTTGTTTTGATTTGCATTTCCCTAATGACTAATGAAGTGGAGCATTTGGTCATTTCATTGGATGCTGAAATCATATGGTCATTTCATTGGATGCTGAAAAAGCATCCAATGAAATGACCATATGAAAAAGCATTTGACAAAATTCAGCATCCTTTCATGCTTAAAGTCTTGGAGAGAACAGGAATTCAAGGCCCATACCTAAACATAGTAAAAGCAATATACAGCAAACCGGTAGCCAGCATCAAACTAAACGGAGAGAAACTTGAAGCAATCCCACTGAAATCAGGGACCAGACAAGGCTGCCCCCTTTCTCCTTATCTTTTCAATATTGTACTTGAGGTACTAGCTCGGGCAATTCGACAACATAAGGAGGTCAAAGGGATACAAATTGGAAAGGAGGAAGTCAAACTATCATTATTTGCAGACGACATGATCGTCTACCTAAGTGACCCAAAGAACTCCACTAGAGAGCTCCTACAGCTGATAAACAACTTCAGCAAAGTGGCAGGTTACAAAATCAACTCAAGCAAATCAGTGGCCTTCCTATACTCAAAGGATAAGCAGGCTGAGAAAGAAATTAGGGAAATGACCCCCTTCACAATAGCCACAAACAGTATAAAGTATCTTGGGGTGACTCTTACCAAACATGCGAAAGATCTGTATGGCAAGAACTTCAAGACTCTGAAGAAGGAAATGGAAGAAGACCTCAAAAAATGGGAAAACCTCCCATGCTCATGGATCGGTAGAATCAATATAGTTAAAATGGCCATTTTGCCTAAAGCACTATACAGATTCAATGCAATACCCATCAAAATCCCAACTCAATTCTTCACAGAGTTAGAAAGAGCAATTATCAAATTCATCTGGAACAACAAAAAACCCAGGATAGCTAAAACTATTCTCAGCAACAAAAGAAAATCTGGGGGAATCAGTATCCCTGACCTCAAGCAATACTACAGAGCAATAGTGTTAAAAACTGCATGGTATTGGTACAGTGACAGGCAGGAGGATCAATGGAACAGGATTGAAGATCCAGAAATGAACCCACACACCTATGGCCATAAATGAGATTATATATATATATATATATAATATGTTAGATATTATATATGTTATATATATATATATATATATATATATATATATATATATATATATATATATATATATATATATAATCATATTCTATGACCTGAATAAAATATCAAAAATAATCAAGGGAAACTATTGTTGCACATATCATGGAGTTTTTTTTTAAGTATGTTTACCAGGTTTTATTGTAAATAAACTTTGCAAATGAACTCCTTTTGATAATTGTTTTTATGGGTTATTTTAAGGTTTTAAGTGAATATTGAATCGTGTTAAATATCTTCTTTATGCTTACACAAAATAATGTAGGACTTAAATCCTTTACATATTACAGAATTCTTTTACTGGATATCTGATTTATAAATTGTCAGAAATATGTTCAAAGATGAAACCACATTTTAATTTATTCTCTTAGTGGTTGTCTCTGAAGACATTTATCTGAAATTAGATGACATGATAAAAATTCAACTTTGAGCCCATACAGAATTTGTTTAACTTTGGAACCCTTGCTGGTTTCATGTTTGGTTGTTGGAATGTCAGAATTAACTCATGCAGCAAATAATCTTAGCCTCCAATTCCTTTTTCACTGGAATATTTCTGACCATTGCTTTCAACTGCTTAACAAATAAATGATTATGCTAATTTTACAATTTGTCTGAATCCATTTTGCTCAGTATTTTCATAAGTATATTTGCTGATATTTATGTAATATTTTAATAATTTTATTTAGGTTGTTTATAACATGACAGCATAACAGCCACTGAAAATTCATTTCTCCAAATGACAATTCAAAAGAAGAAAAATATGAGAAAATTTTCATTTTAAATACTGTAGATCCAAATGTCAAAGATAGACAATAATCCCAGAAGCATGAATTTTAGACACTACCTATTGAATCTCAAAAATGGTATTGTATTCTGGGCCTTTAGTTTATCCTGTTCTTGTTTCTAATTCTGTAGCTTCATGTGAGCCTTCAAAATTTACACCTTGGGAATCATGGTAGTTTTTCAAACTAGCAACATCAAAGGAAAGGGCAGTTCTTATTTGGATTGCATCTACTGGTGGCTTATGTACACATGCCCACCCACACACACCTTTGCATACATGCACTCCTGCCAAAAAGGTAGGGCTACTCTGTTTTTAATCCATTAAGGAAAATCATGTTTACCCAATTGACCACTAAGCAAAACAGACAGAATTCAAAGGTTTCACACAACAGAGAGTACAGACATCTTCTCATTAGATGGTTGGTCTAATTACCAACAAGTCCAAGTCTGTTATTAAAGGGCCAGTTAGTGGCAAACAGGACAGGAAACTCTCAGGAAGAAGATAATTTGATTTCCAAAGCTGCAGAATTTAGCCTACCTCTTCTTCTTGGGTGCAGGTATTGAAATAATTTAGGATTTTTTTTTTTTTTACATATTACAGATTTCTCTTAATTCTCTTAATTTGCCCTCATTCTCAGCTGTATTATTATACGTATCTATACAGTTTTCTTTACTGGTGACTTTAATTTCTTCAAGTGAATCTGAATTTGTCTTTATCACATCAACTGCAGCCAGGCTTGGCTTCTGACTCAGATCCTAGGGATTCAAACTCAGATCCTTGTTCTTGCACAGCAAGCACTCCTATTCACAAACCATATCTCCAACCCCACTAAAACTATCCCAACATGATGATAAAATGTAACTCTAATTTGATTGATGGTAATAACAAAAGGGAACAAAGCCACACAGGTGCAATTTCTTAATACCACTGAGAGTTACTTGATAGTATTACTGGCAATGATAGTTTGACTGTAATTTTAATTCAAAGACAGTCATGAAGGAAAACATATACATGGTTATAGTAAAGTGCATCCTAAATATGAGTAAAATCAAATGTTGTATTTTAACTGTGGTGGTGAATGCCTACATGGGAGACTGAGGCATGGAACTGTTAAGGATGACTTGAAATGAGCCTAGCCTATATAGTGAAGTTTGATTCAAAAGGTAAATCACAAAAGAATTAAATAGTATCCTAGAAATGGTCACCTTTAACATAAAAAGACAGGAAACAAAAATAAACACGGAATGGATATAGACAATAATAAATGTAAAAGCACTGAGAGTCCATCTCATCCTGACTACATTAAATGTGAAGGAATTGCCAACGCTGTGGAAATCAGAGAACTGCATTAGAAATAGTTCTGCCAGCAGCAGTTTAATGAAGATGCAGATACTCACTTCCAACCATCAGACTGAGTATGGGGATCCCAAGGGAAGACTAGAGGAAGGACTGAAGGAGCTGAAATGGAAGGCAACCCCATAGAAAGAACAATTTCAATTACTCTGACCACTCAGAGCTCCCAGGGACTAAACCACCAACCAAAGGGTATACATGGAATGATCAATGGAGGGACCATGGAGGGATCTGGCGTCAGTGGGAGGGAAGGCCCTTGGTCTTGTGGAGACTTGATCCCCAGCAAAGGAGGATGCTAGAGAAGTGAGGTGGAAATAGGTTTGTGGGTGTAGGAGCACCCTCACAGAGGCAAAGGGGAGGAGGGTGGAGATGTGTGGTCTGTGGAGAGGTAACAAGTAAGGGTGATATCCTTTGAAATGTAAACAAGTAAAATTATTAATAAATAAAAAATAAGAAAAACAGATCCTCTAGATATACCTTTAGTATAGGAGAAAAAGTTTCCAGAGTCAAAGACATACACAGCTTAAAGTATAAATGTAAAATGTTAAGAAACGTATTACACAGATGTTGGCCAGAAGCAAATCAAAGTTGCTACACAGAATGTTCTAAGGTAGAACTTTAATTAGAGACAAAGAAGAATCTTTTAAATCTTCACTTAGTTTTAGGGACCATGATTATAATTATCATATTTGTCACTCACAAAACAAGATACATGAACCAGCAATGTGATGGAACTGAAAAGAAACACAGACTTAGATTATTTTATAATAGTATGGGGAGGTTTGAATACTTAATTTCGAATAATGAAATTAAAAATTAGGCAGGTGATCAAAATTAGACAAAATATTGAACAATACCATAAAGCAAGAGACCCACCTGAATACACATCCTGAAATGCCATTCATCTGTATAAAATAAAACCAGTGATGGCAGTCAACACAAACACAATTACAACTATTTTATTGGGTAGCAATGGAAGAAAATAATACAATCTATGTGAATGTAGAGACTTCTGCTTCAGGATGTGATGAAATAAATGGCGTCAAAATGCAAGTCACTTCCAACTGCACAGCATGAACAGGGCATTGGGGCACAGGCTGTGGATGGCTGTGGTTGTGCAGAGAGGGGAGAATAGCATTGAGAACTCAATGCTTGCCTCAGGTCATTGCACAGAGACAATATTTGGACCATATTTATAACGTGTTCTCTAACCTGATCTGAGAATACAATTGTCAGTCTACAATCCGTTGGAGTAGCTGGAACCCATGTATCTGGGTAATGAAGAGGATGCCTCTACATGCAGTGTGTCTGAAGCTTCTTAGATGGTGTTATCCAAGCTTTCACGTGATAAATGTCATCATGTGCAGAAGGCAAAGCAGGATAAGGTTTATTATGATTATGGCTAAGATGCATATATGAAACTGAAATCTTGCAGTGAAGAAACTCAACACTTCAAGTACTACATGGATTATCAGCAAGTATGTATACTCAAAAGTGTGTTAGTTATCCTTACTGATGCACAGCACAGCAAAGTTCATGGATAAGCACAGACAAAAATTTGTATATAAATTAGACACTGAGTCACAAGAAGTTAGATAGAAAAATGTGAGTTTTTAATGTATCTACTATCGTTGAAAAACACAACCAAAAATCAATAGGAACAGCCCTTACCTGGAGTAAATAAATACTCACATACACAAACACATTGTCTAGAACATACTTTTACATAAAGATAAAAAGTGTCTATCATTTTAGAAATGTATTACTACAAATCTAAAAAGTAAAAAAAAAAAAATCAAACCAGTTTTTGTATTTCTGCTAGGCTGCCAAATGACATGCAATTTATAAAGACACTTGTCAATTGAATGGAGGATTTGCACTTGTTTAACTTGAGTAGACATAGACAGTACTTACAATACATCTGCTAGAATTGTAAAATAAATCATAGGCTGCAAAGAAGTGCATATTACAAGTCATGTGGAATCCTGTGCCCACAGACCTAGAGAATATTTGTAGTGGTCGATTACACTGAGCCTCAATAGGCACAGCAACAATGGGAACGACCCTGTTTATGTTACAAAACTACGAGAGAAAAGCAGTAGGCTCAAAATGCCAAGTCTTGTGTGCTAATTCTATTTTCTTTATCTTTATACTTGTTCTCCTAGATTCCTTTGTAGTCAACAATACTCATGAAATACTGCTATTATCCATGAAACAGAGAGAAGACAAAACCTATTGAAAGCTGACTAGTAAATTTTTATTTTCTAATAAAAGAAGACAGACATCTAAATTGGTGCTAATTCTTCTGCTCTTAGTACTGTTGTAATGAGATAAAGAAATATCTTTATCACTGAAGCTATCATAATTATATAAATTGGAAAGTATTTGTAAATGCCACAGTAATCCATTTTCCTAATCTTCATTAAAATATTGTGCAAAACATCAAAAACAACAATTAAATCATTGGAAAATACTAAATGAGCAATTTCTTAACGAGATTGTTTATAATAAAACCCTGCAAGGGAGAAGAGATTCACTTTTTGTCCTGTTTTCATTTCTATTGTTGTGATCAACTATTTTGACAAGAAGTAACCTAAGGAAGAAGGCGGGTTATTTAATTTACAACTTCATGCTACCGAAGGGAAACTGAGGCAGCAACTCAAGCATGTAGTCCCATCACATCCACAGTCAAGAGTCAAAGGGTATGGAGCCATGCTTGCTTGCTTGCTTGCTTTTAACTGACTTTCTCTGATCTTACCAGATACTACTCAAAATAGGCTGGCTCACTTACATCAGTAACAATCAAGAAACATCTCTAAATACATGCTCTGGGAAACCTTATCTATAAAATTCCCTAATTGGTATTTCCCATTCAGATGATCATAAGTTACCCAAGTTGACACAAAACTAGCCAGTACTAAATAGCCAGTTACAATGCATACATGGCAATGAAGATACAGATAAGAGTATAATCAAAGGGAAATTCCACCTTGACCATTGCGAAGAGTTTTTACAAGGCCATTCAGATGATAAAAAGCTCACTACTCACACCTCATGCTACCTTTCAAATTCCATTTTTTTTATTATTTTTATTAGATATTTTATTTATTTACATTTAAAATGCTACACCCTTTCCTCATTTTTCCTCTGAAAACCCCCTATCCCAGCCCCCTCCCCCTATTCACTAACCCACCCACTCTTGCTTCCCTAATCTTGCATTCCCCTACCAATGAGCCTTCATGGGTCCAAGGGCCTCTCCTCTCATCCATGTCCAACCAGGCCATCCTCTGATACCCATTTGGCTGGAGTCATGGGTCCCTCCATAACAAGAAACTGGAAAGAACCTAGATGTCCCTCAATGGAGAAATGGATACAGAGAATGTGGTACATGTATTCAATGGAGTACTACTCAGCTATTAAAAACAATGACTTCATGAAATTCTTGGGCAAATGGATGGAACTAGAAAACATCATTCTTAGTGAGATAACTCAATCACAAAAGAGCACACATGGTATGTACTCCCTGATAACTGGATATTAGCCCAGAAGCTCATACCCAAGATATAATTCACAGACCACATGAAGCATACGAAGGAAGATCAAAGTGTAGATACTTTGGTCCTTTTTAGATAGGGTACAAAATTCCCTTGGAAGGAGATACAGAGACAAAATTTGGATCAGAGACTGAAGGAAAGACCATCCAGAGACTGCCCTACCTGGGGATCCATCCCATATACAGTTAATAATCCCAGACACTATTGTGGATGCCAACAAGTGCTTGCTGACAGGAGCCTGATATAGTTGTTCCCAGAGAAGCTCTGCTAGTTCCTGACTAATTCAAAGGGAGATGTTCAGCCAACCATTGACCTGACCACAGGGTCCCCAATGGAGGATTTAGGGAAAGGACCCTAATAGCTGAAGGGTTTTACAGAGCCTTAGGAGGAACAACAATATGAGCCACCCAGTCCCCCAGAGTTCTCAGGGACTAAACCACTAACCAAAGAGTACACAGGGAGGGATCAAATTCCATTTTTATAAGGAAAAAAAACTTGCAAAAAGCTTTGCACATTGGAGATAAAGCAAATTTTTTAAAGTTTCTTTTTAAAATACCAGATATTCTGACTTAAGAGGTCTTAGAACATGGTTGTTATAGAAACCCTTCATGTACTATTAAAATGAAATTCACCTTCAATAATCCCATAGTCTACTTTAAGTTTTTGATCTTATAAAATAATTACAATTTCCTTCCCTATCTTTCTTCCAAACTATCCTATATACTCACTCCCTTGTCTCCTTCAAATTTATGAACTCTTTTTAATTATTATCCCATGTATATATGCATATGCATGTTTATTCCTAAATATAACATCCCCAGTCCACATGCTGTATGAGTATGTACATTTTCAGGGCTGACTCTTTGACACTGGACAACTAATTGGTGTGTTCTTTCCTGTGGAAGACCACACCCTCTTCTCCAAGCATTCCTCATTTGCTTATAGTGCTTTGTGAAGGCTTGAAGACTTATGGGCTTTTCCCCATCCACTTGATAATGTGATTTGTTATCATTTTGATGAGCTCATGCTTGGGTAGCCATGTTGGTAAAGTTTTTATGAGTGTTGCTTCTGACAGTGTTAGAAGACACAATCTCAAAGCTGACTCCAATTTTTTTTTTTTTATGTAGAATTGAGACCCATTCTCTCTGTATTAAATCCATGTACATGGCATCATTTCAGTAATGTAACTAGCTCTATTGTGTCACAATGGAAATAAAATCTGGATGGGTAAAATAATCATATATGCTTCTCAAAATGGATATAAAACAGAGACACAGGACCATCTACTACATCTCAAATCTATGACAATTTTCCAGTGACACTTTAATGAGCATTTTTTTGTTTAATTCATAAAAGTAGCACAGTTCCCAAAATGAAAGTGTATATTTATAATTCAGAGTCAGTAGTTACTGGGAAAGGTACACTAAAGACCTTGATGAATAGCAATCTAATTCCTGCAGGAAGACTGGGATTTAAAACAGAACAATCTAAATTATCAATATTTGCTGAGGATGTTGAGCATGTAGAATTTTTAAACACACTGGAGCCAAAGCAAGCATGGTCTAAATCTAGCATTTTGTTTAAAATATAAAATGAAGTGTACATCTACATTATATATGAGCATTTATATTCTTGGTGTTTCATAAAGAAAAATCACAGTCCCATCCGGCTATGGTTTGGATCTGGTCTGCCTGTGATACAACTTACATTAATATTTTCCTAGCAATTCAACTATTGTGGAATGGTAGGGCCTTTAAGAGACCAGTTTCTCCCCAGTATGCAAATAGACCAGTTGCCATGAAAACATCGTTTTAAATTGTCACCCTTTATGTTTGGCCTTTTCTGCACAAGCCTCCTCCCCTTCTGACTCCTAATTTGTGATGATGTGGCCTCAGGTCCTCATGCCATGCCTGTGAATAGTGTATTCTATAGAACTAGGAGCCAAGATACATACATGTTCCTCCATTATAAGTTACTCCGTTTCATATACATGCTTATGTACTTGAAAGTCAATATATCAAATGTCTATGTCAAATCTGTATCTTGTCTTTTTCAACTTCTCTCCACATTAAATTTTGAGGCAAGAGTCTTTCTCTGAATCTGGGGCTAATGAAATGGATAACTGGGTATCCCATAAGCCCCAGAGATCTTCCTGTATCAGTCACTCTAGCACAAAGTGTATAGTCAGTATAACCCTTCACTTTTAAATCAGTATTGTGGATTTGAATTTAGGTCATAAAACTTATGCAGCAATTCTTTATGAACCGAGATATTCCTCAATCTCTGTGAAATCATCCTTTATAAACATAAAAGGAGGTTATACAAAATATCTATCATTAAGAAAGATAGATAAAATATGTGTGTAATAATATGAGTTAGTTCTCAATAGTAAAGCAAAATTTAATTTAATACAGGAATCTTACAAAATAAAAACATACCAAAAAATCATAGTAGATATTAGAATTGTGGTTTTCAAGGAGTGAGAATATTCTGCAAAATAATTAAGAAAACATTTATGAAGATGTAAGGTTTCTTATGCTTAAGAGGAAGTTTAGCTGGCTTAGGTATTTATAAAACATATTATATAATTCTTACAATTAATCAGAAAGTTCAACTGATGATACAGTTTTTAAATATAAATTATTTTAATCAAATAACTATTTTAATAATAAATTGATTAACTTATAATTTTTCGTTAATTAGTTTCAGTTTCTAACTTTTTGTGATTATTTTTTAGTTTGATTTAGTTTATTGTTTATGGGTTGATCAGTCATCATATGTGTTCCTGGTTCCTGTAGAAGGCAGAAGAGGATGTTGGATCAATCCCCTGGAACTGAAGTTACCGCTCGTGGATAGAGGCCGTGTAAGTGCATGGAATGAACCCCTGGACCTCCGAAAGAACAGTCAGTGCTTCACAGCCCTGTGCGAACTCTCCAGCACTGGCTTTATAATTACTTATATAACTTGTTATGCTATATCTCTCTGATAATTTTTCTGATTTACCTCTTAGCTGGAGAGCATTTTTAGCTAAAAATTTTTACAAGAGATAAGTGATGGTTACTTTCTGACTGAGAGGTTCTCTCCCAGTCTTGCTTTTGTAACTAGGGATTTATCAAAGGATACAGTCCTTATTACTGAGAAAATGTTTTCCTGAAAAAGTCACATCTTCCTTTTCTAATATTTATTGTTTTTATAGAACATTAAAACTCTTTATTGGTGTTTTCCAGTATGCATACTTATAGTATAATTACTGCATAATACTAATTTCCTGATAATGTCAATGACCATACAGCTGTAAGACTGCTTTAATTAATTCTATGGATAATTGTGCTTTACACTCTCAGATCCATTTTCAAACACATCTGATTAATTTTTATTCCATTGTCTGTTTTCTTTTCAAATCTATAGCTTTTTCCTCTGAGTTCTCCATAAACTTTTTAAATTGGCCTTCTATATTTCTTGTTTAGATTATGTCAACCATGTTTGATTTTAATTCTCTTACTAAACTTTAAGTGACAAGGAACATGGATGTAGAAAAAGTCACATTGATTTATGGATGATTGTGTGTGTGTGTGTGTGTGTGTGTGTGTGTGCTTTCCTGTGCATTGCTGATTTATTGGAGCCTAACAATAATAACCTCTCTGAGGTTATTGTTGTTATACAAACAAGAAGCAAAAATAGTAAAAAACATTCTTGATTGGATTGTTAGTTATTGTAAACCTTTTAAAGATAATCCACAGGGCAGAGTGGAAATTACTTCTCAGATTGTGGAGAGAATGGAAGGTAATCTAGTTTATCTGCATGTCTACATTCCAATTCTTCCTGTTGTGCATTCCCAAACTGATGTAAGATCTTTTACAGTAGCAATTATGGTACTGTTATACTGTGTTTCATTTGTTTTGGACGTGTGTTTCTGTAACAACTCTGATTCAGACACTAGCTCAGTCTACTTCTTGTTCCAGACTTTCCATAGTTTGACTACATTATTATTTAAAATATATCTTCTAAACACATAGTTATAACTCAATGATAGAAGTTGAAAGTTGTTTAGAATCCATGTAATTCAAAAAATAGTTTTGGTCCATCACATATATTTTCAATTCTTGAGTTTTAAAGTCACCATCAATTTATTTTTATTTCTACTTTTTCTTCATTTCTTTCATCAAAGTTATAGCATATATGGTAAGATTAGTCTTTCAATATGAGTTTTGGTACAAAATACCATAAACCAAAAGAAGACATAAGTTTTCAGGACAAAAATAGCCTTCCTTGAATCTGAACACATATATTTTTTTCTGGACAAAATAAAAAGTGTTTCTGTAAGTGCAGCTGAAGGAATTGGGTTTTCCATGAAGGATGTCTGGTGTCTGATGTTGACCATAAAAATGTATGAGATGTATTTTCCAATGTATAAATGTAGAGAAATCTCTAAACTTTCCCTATCTTGGAAATAGTAGAGTCACAAGTCAAATATTCCACTTGAATGTTGGCGCAAGGACTTTACCAGCCAGGTTTCTAAATCTAAGGGTTTTTTCTTATGATGGGAAAGACACAAAAGACTTCATTAAGTTTTCCCATGGCAGAGCAGTGCAAAAATATAGCAGATCCTTTTGTGGTAGTATTGTATTTTAAAGCAATTTGATTACCTCTAGAACCTTTTAATGAAGAATTTAAAATAAATTCCTTAACATTTTGTGCAGGTAACATGACATCTGCAAAGCAAAGAAAACTATCAGGTAATCACCACAATTTAGCCTTTCATCAATTAAGTATTTGTAAAGAACAGAAAGAAGTTTTTGTTTATAAGGGAAGTCCTTACCTAACATGAAAATTTATGCTATGAATTTTTAAAAGGTGTTGACTACTTATCCTTTAATGTTTAACTATTCATTACTCATCAAAATCATGCTTACTTATATGATATAAATGGTCCTTGTTTGCAATTGAAGCAACGAGAGTTTCAAAAACTTTTTAAAAAATGAAATATCAACTTGAGGAAGAGCTGATATTAGAGTACTCCTTTACAAAAGTATTAGTAGTTACTGAGGTATTCATTTACTCTAATGGTAAGTATTTCAGAGTTTTGTGTGGTCCAGAGCGTGAAGAGATATGCTGTGCAGTATTGTCTTGTGAATATGACATGGGTATAACACTTAAGCACATATTGGCAGCTGTGAACATATGCATAAGACTATGAGAGCAAGAAGGAACTATTTGGGGAGAAGGAGGAGAATAATGAAAGCAGAAGGGGTGGGGATAGGAGGGGTTGAAATTTCACGAATAGAAAATTGTCAAAAAATTAGACACTCTTTTCTAATAAGACAAGTTTTGGTAACCTTCAGTCTGTGGTTCAATAGGTGAGTTTGTTACATCAAGAGACAAACACTATAGTCAGCACAGTAATACATAAGTAGTTAGGTCAGTTTGCAAATGAATATTAAAATGTCTTGCTAAGTGATATTGAAGGAACCATCATGATGGAACATTCAGCCTTGAGTCTGATGTCTCTAGCACATTCTTCGGCTCAAGGTTCATGAATCTATGTGGAAGAGTATTGGAGCGAGGCAGAAGTGCCCCTTCTCCACTACTCCAAGGAAGCAGAGTTTTCCAGACACAGCAGGGATGGTGCACATAGAAACTCAGAGAAGTCAAAATTCAAGCCAGACAAAACCCCAGTATGGTGAAGGGGAAACAGACCCAAAGTCCCATCCTTAATCAATTACCTATTTGCAATTCATAGCTGGGGGATAAGAAAAAAGTAATCAGTTGCTTCCAAGGCATGACACCAGATGATTCTACCACACACTATAGCAAGTTGAATACTTAAGAAGATGGGCCAACATAAAATGGTTTCCTGATTTTTGCTTTGTCTTTTGGTTTTTTTTTTAAATTTGTTTTGTTTTGCATGTGTTTTGTATTTCTTAGTACCGGTTTGTTTTTTATTGTTTGGTTTTGTTTTATGTTGAATGAAAGAACATGAAGTTAGTGAATAGCACAGGGAAGGTAGGAAAGACCTAAGTGAAGAGAAAGAATGTGACCAAAATATACTGTATGAAAAGCATAAAAATAAACTTTTTATTTTTAAATAACAATGAAATCATTCTTTAGGTAACACTTGACTAGTAGAACTTTTATTTTCCCTTCTAACTCTGAGTAGCAGCTGCAGAAGAAAATACATTCTTGTCAGTTTATTATATTTTGTTAACCTAACAATATCAAGCCTAACAAGAATCCCTCAGAGAATTATTATTTTTACCTATGATATATTTTTAAATGAAATCTAGAAATTATAAAACAAAATTCTAATGGATTAAATTTCATGATCATTCTTTCCTGTGTCTATACTCTATCTAAATCATAGAAACATATGTTTTGGTATAAGAACCGAAGAACAGACTTCTTGCTAGGAGGACTATACAATTTTCATAAGAAATTTGTAAATTGAAATTCCTAGAACAACGATTGCGAGTAAAGCAAACTCTCCTCCATGTGGGTGGTCCTGATTTCATCAACTGGAAGTCTGAGAAAGATCAATGTCTCTAGGACATATCAACAATTCTGCTTCCAAGTTGCATTTGGAACCTGTTTGCAATATGCCTGAGAACATGGAGTCTGAGAGTGTAAATTTTCTCTTCCTCTACCTCCTCCTCCTCCTCTTCTTTTTCATCAACTTGTTTCTTACCTCTACTCACCCTCTTTGATGCTGGAGGTCAATCACAACTGAAATTATATTACATGCTGAAAGTAATCAAAAGAGGTACCCCCCTTTTTTAGTCAGTGTTAGTACTGTTATGATTAAACACTATGACCAAAATCAAGTTGGGAAGAAAAGGATTTATTTGGCTTAGACATTGGCATCATAGTCTCTATCATGGAAGGATATCAGGATAGGAACTTGAACAGGGCTGGAACCAGGAGAAAGTACTGATGCAGGATGCTTATGGGTTTTATCACCATGACTTTTTGCTGTTTTAGGGAACACAAGACTAACAGTTGACGGATGGTTCTATCCACAATGGAGTAGATTTTCTCCCACATTAATCACTTATTCTTTTATTAGATATTTTCTTTATTGACATTTCAAGTATTATCCCCTTTCCTGGTTTCCCATCTGAAAACCCCCTATCCCTTCATCTGTCCCCGAACTTCTATGAGGGTGATCACCCACCCACCTACCTACTTATACTTCCCTGGTTTGGCATTTCCTTGCACTTGGACATTGAGCCTTTGAAGCACCAAGGGCCTCTCCACTCACTGATGTCCAACAAGGCCATCCTCTACTATACATGTGACTGGATCATGGGTCCCTTCATGTATGTGCACTTGTTGGTGGTTTAGTGCCTGGGAGCTTAGGGGTTGGTTGATATGATATTGTTGTTCTTCCGATAGGAGTGTAAAACCCTTCAGCAACTTGAGTCCTTTCTCTAACTCCTCCATTAAGGACCCCATGCTCAGTTCAATGGTTGCTGGGAGCATCTGACTCTGTATTTGTCAGGCTCTGGCAGAGTCTCTCAGAAGATAGCTATATCTGGCTCCTGTTGGCAAGCATTTTTTGACCTCCACAGTGGTGTCTGGGTTGGGTAACTGTATAAGGGATGGATCTCCATGTGGGGAAATGTCTAGTTGGCCTTTCCTTCAGTCTCTACTTCACACTTTGTCTCTGTATCTCCTCCTGTGGGTATTTTGTTCCCCCATCTAAGAAAGACTGAAATATCCATGCTGTGATCTTCCTTCTTCTTGAGTTTCATGTGATCTATGAATTGTTTCTTAGATATTCTTAGCTTTTGGGCTAATATCCACTTAGCAGTTAGTGCATACTATGTGTGTTCTTTTGTGACTGGGTTACCTCACTCAGGATGATATCTTCTGGTTCCATCCATTTGCCTAAGAATTTCATGAATTCATTGTTTTTAATAGCTGAGTAGTTCTTTATTGTATAAATGAACAGCATTTTCAGTATCTATTCCTCTGTTAAAAGCTGTTTGGGTTCTTTCCAGCTTCTGGCTATCATAAATAAGGCTGCTGTGAACGTAGTGGAACATGTGTCCTTATTATATATTGGAGAATCATCTGGGTATATTCCCAGGAGTAGTATAGCTGTATCCTCAGGTAGAACTATGTCCTAATTTCCGAGGAACCTCCAGACTGATTTCCAGAGTGGTTGTACTACTCTTGCAATCCCACCAAGGCTTGCATAAACCCTACCTTATAGAGGCATTTTGTCAACTGAGGTTATATGTGATCATCAGAATGCATCCTCTTTGACTAAATTTGGAAGGGATTGTGGCCATGCACTGTTGTAAAACATTCATAACAAGATCATCATGAAGGATATCTCTGTGGCACATCTGAGGCTGCCCTCTGGCCTCCAAACACCCATGGGTACACATGTATACAAGGTGCTCACATGCACATATGTACACTCTAAAAGGGGTCAGCATTGATATGCTGTTGCCACCCCAAATAATCTCTTTCTCTATCCATCTCTACCCCTCTTTCTCTTCCCTCTCTACTTACCTACCTCTATTCCATCTCATAATTTATGTAGTTGGTGGTACAATGTTTTTAGAACCAGAATGCAAATTGGTATAACACTATGTAACCATGCTTGGATTTGACCAAGACACACACCAGAAAATGAAACAAAAACAATGATACAAATTCTGGACACTATATTTATATTCTGACCATGGAACACTCTATTTTGTTTATATTTTAAAAATTGATATTCTCAAAATTTTTAGTATATTCAGAAAAAATTCTACAACTATAGTTAAAATTTTTATCTGTTTTCATTTGTATAATATCCTTAGTGCTAAGCTCTATGCATTCTGCTTTTCTTAATATTAAATGTAAAAAGATTAGAGCCATGAGGTTTGAAGACTAGATATGATTCATTTCAAATTTAATCAAGAATGTTGGTCAAAGTAATTAGTGTCTTATCTAATCATATTTTCATGACTAGGAGGCTTGTTTTAGAGAAATCTCCAAGGGACTAAGTTTTTCAAGTATATTGATTAATTTTAATATCTAAGTTTCTTTATTTGGTATCCCCAAAGAGCCTTGCATGAAAAGCAAGGTTTTCCTTAGTAGGCAAGAGCTGTTTTTTTTAGTGTGAGGATAGAGATACTGCAATAAAAAATACCCTAGAGGAAAATAGAGATCCTTTTTAAAATGTGCTAATATGCATCATAAGCATAGATTGCAGATGCTACCACCCTTAAGCTCTAGGCACCGAGCCATGACAGCTTCAATTCTGTTTCAATTTAAAACAACAAATTTCCCTAAACAGAATTAATCACAAAGTTTCATAAATTGCCTAAAGGAATGGAGAACTAATACTGATTGCA